>NW_024817692.1:0-2067 GCF_019175285.1 Sceloporus undulatus | reverse complement strand
TAATTACAGGAGACTGGAATGGGGTAATGGACCCAAAAATAGATAGATTAACACAGGACAAAAAAAAGCATAATACACAAGGAATACTCCCAAAAACGGCATATAATCTAATGAAGGAAAATTACATGGTAGATATATGGAGACAATGGAATGCAAAGGTTAAAGATTTTACATATCATTCTGGTAGACATAATTCTTGGTCAAGAATCGATTTTACAATAATATCTAAATCACTGTGTAAATATGTAACAAAAACAGAAATTATGCCCAGAATAATCTCGGACCATAGTCCAAACCTATTGCAGTTGAGTGAAGGGAAAAAAGAATATTCTTGGAAACTTCAGGACTATCTATTAACGGATGAAAAAATAGTAGAAAAAGTTAAACAAGAGATCAATGCATACTTTGAACATAATGATAACCAAGAAACTCCCATGCATGTCATATGGGATGCATCAAAGGCAGTAATAAGAGGATATTTAATCCAACAAGAAATAAGACAAAGAAATTTAAAAAAAAAGAAGAAAAAGAATTAACAGAAAAATTAAAGAAAAAAGAAAGCGAATATATAATAAATTCCAAAAATAAAAGATTGAATGAGGAAATACAATTAATAAGAATGCAAGTAGAACAGAAAATAACAAAAGAAGTCCTGAAAAACATTAAAGAATGTAAACACTATTATTTTGAGAACGCCAATAAGGTGGGAAAGTGGTTGGCTAACAAACTGAAAAAAGATAAGGCGGAAAAAACAATACTAAAATTAACAGAGAATAATAGAGAGTATACACAGCAAAAAGAACTAATTAGGATTACAGAACAATACTACAAAAATTTATTCAATGAAGTAGCGGAGGATAAAAACGGAAGAGGGAAAAAAAGGGAATACATAAAAGAATGTCACCTACCAGAAATATCTAAACACCAATTGGAAAACTTAAACTCGCCAATATCTCTAGCCGAGGTGGAAATAGCAATTGAAAGATTAAAAACAGATAAAGCACCAGGCCCAGATGGATTTACGGCAAAATATTATAAAATATTCAAATCTGAAATATCCCCCTGGCTGTATAAAACTATCAAACAAATCGAGACAGGGGACATACCAGATACATGGAAACAATCCCTAACGGTATTGATCCCCAAAGAAGGGAAAAACCTTGAAAATATAGCAAATTACCGTCCTATTACCCTGCTTAACATTGATTATAAGATTTATGCCTCCATACTAGCAGAGAGGTTAAAAGGATTCCTAAGAGAGTGGATCTCGGAGGAACAAGTGGGTTTCCTCCCAGGGAGATATTTAAGAAATAACATACGTACGGTAGTGAATATAATTGAATATTATAACAACCACAAGTATTCAAAATTGGGATTACTCTTTTTGGACCTAGAAAAGGCGTTTGATAATGTAAATTGGGACTTTTTAATGACGTTAATGGAGGAATGTGGAATTCGAGGCAAAATCACGCAAGGAATACGGAAAATTTACAAAGAACAAGAAACTCAGATAATAGTAAATGGGGAAAAAACGAATAGATGTGTAATATCTAAAGGGACCCGACAGGGATGTCCACTCTCCCCATTATTATTTATTATGATAATGGAAATTTTATGTAGAAAATTAAAAATGGAGAAAAAGATCGAAGTTCCAAAAATAAAGAATTATAAGTATCATTTGCGAGCATATGCGGACGATGTTGTAATTTTTCTTGATGATCCTATTAGAAGTATAAAAAGAGTAGAGGAAATATTAGCAGAATTTGGTAATCTAGCAGGAATCAAAATAAACAAAGGGAAAAGCGGAATAATAACTAAAAATCTAAATACAAAAGAAACGATAAAGCTAAAAAAGGAAACTGGATTCAAAATAATTAACAGAATTAAATATTTGGGGATAACAATAACTAATAATAATAAGGAGCTGTACAAAAACAACTATGAAGAGACGTGGACAAAGATTAAAGAAGATTTGAATAATTGGTCAAATAAGTACCTTTCACTTTTGGGAAGAATAGCCACAATACAAATGCAGGTCTTACCTAAATTGTTATTTCTTTTTCAAAC
>NW_024817691.1:0-2068 GCF_019175285.1 Sceloporus undulatus | reverse complement strand
GCCCTGGTGGTGCAGTGGTTAAATGCCAGTACTGCAAGCACAAGGTTGGGAGTTTGATTTCAGGGGTTCCAGGGTTGACTCAACCTTCCATTCTTTTGTAGATTGGTAAAATGAATACTCAGCATGTTGGGGGCAATTGGCTTAGAGATTGTAAACTGCTTAGAGATTGCTGAGTTCACTATTAAGCAGTATAGAAAAGTACATGCTATTGCTATTGCTATATATATTAATTCTTTTCAATTATTGATATAGGAGAGATAACCTGTAAATTCAGTTGAATTAACAGTCACTAGAAATCAACCAGAACAATGATGGTGACAACAACAACAACAACAGGAGTTAAACAATGAATCTGTATGTCTAACTCTGGCTTCAGAGACACAGTACAGTACACTGTATTTATGCTGCTTAATGATTCCTTCTGAATTCTCTTAAGCAAATGAAATATTTTAAAAAATCATTTGTTTTACATAGGAAATTTACTGAATATTAAATGCCAGCTTTCATATAACACCAACACAATACTGATAATTAATTTGAGAAGAAATGAAAGCTTTCACATGAAGAACTTTAAGCCAATGAGGATCTACATTTATTTCAAAATGACAGCAGCCAGCACTTTTTCCCATTAGGAGTTTATTTCAAGAGTTTTATGTGGGATTTCCTTTTGCTTTCCCTTTCATTTTGTTTTAATTTTTAAGTCTTGTTATTCAATTCTAGCGGTGTCTTGGAGCTTTGGAAATGAAGCTCACAATCATCAAAATCTATTCAAATAACTTCTCTAATCATGCATCCTACATTTTATATTCAGGAAATATGTTTTGTATATCCTGAGGTGCTGAGAAGGAGATCTTAAAAGTTGCCCAAACTTCTCTGCTTATTTTCAAAATGAGCTAGGTGTGCTTATTAAATAACTGATTGCTCCAGCGAAGACCTTGTTTTTGTCTTCTCTGCGTGCCTTTTGGTATGGATTTTCGTATAACAAGATAAAAGGCTGAATAAAGCCATCATTTTACTTTTCATCACACCTTCCATTCAGCAGGAACCTGAAGCTTTCCCATCATTTTTGACTCAGCAGTTCTCAGCAGTGGCCTGTGATCAAATTCTGCAGAATGTCAATTGGAAAACAATAAATGGTGGCAGAAATGACCTAAATAGAGGACTGGGAAATGGGGTGGGGGGGGGGGGGGACAAAACAGAACTTTCTGCTTCCTCTTTTCCAGTTCCAACATATATGTATCAGTGTCTTTCTCTTCTTCTTTTGTTTCTTTCTACCCCCTCATCCTTAGCACCTATTCATTATCAGTGGCCCCATACAGACAGGCCAAAATAAAGCTGCTTCGAGTCACTTTGGAGGTATGCTGTTTTAATTATGCATGCATCCTATGAGGCCGGAAGCCACACCAAAGCCACATCCCTGTCCTAAGGAGTGCAGCATAGCTTTGGCGCAGCTTCCGGCCTCTTAGGATGCATGCATCATTAAAACAGCATACCTCCAAAGTGACCCGAAGCAGCTTTATTTTGTCCTGTCAGTATGGGGCCCATATGTTATTTATAGCCATATCAAGACAAGAAATTTAATTTTGAATTCAGTGAAATACCTGGTAAACTGATGTCCTTCATCGTAACAGGGAAGAACCACACAAATGTGTATTTCCATTGCACTGTAAAGACGTCTGATCTAACCTTAACTGTTATGGATTCTTTTCCACTGAAGCCAGAGATTTATAGTTTGGGAAGCCACGACCCTGGGTTTGTAGGACCTGATCAGGGCTTTTGATAACAGAGGGCCTATAGAGACTGACACTTTGTGAAGGTCTGTGGGCAGAGTCAAGGCACAGCATCCTCATGCACACCCTAACTCTGCCCCATGGTGCCATTTTGGCACTCACCAGTCCACATGGCATGCACCATAATGGCGCGCCTCCAGCACTGCATCTATATGATGCAGCACCACAGCTATGGCTCCCCTTGGAGGGCGCAAAACGGAGATGCTTTTTGTGGGTCCTTTTTATGCTCTCCAGAGACCGGATCAGGGCCACGACATGAGGTTGTCATGGCCTCAATC
>NW_024817690.1:0-2068 GCF_019175285.1 Sceloporus undulatus | reverse complement strand
TAGTGGACTCCTCCTGCCCTTCCCCTGGCCTCCAGTTGTGGACAATGGATCTGGAGACCAGGGTTGAAATCCCCGCTCGGCCATGTAAACCCACTGGGTGATCTTGGGCAAGTCATACGCTCTCAGCCTCAAGGGAAAGCCATGGCAAACTTCCTCTGAACAAATCTTACAAAAAAACCCATGATAGGCTCACCTTGGGGTCACCATAACATCCTGCATTTTGCATTGCCTTGGCCTCCTTTGCGGTGATGGCGAACATTTCTAGGACCGCGTGCCAGGGGCGGGGCTTCTGCCCTCTGTGGGTGGGACTTCTGCCATCCATGGGTGGGGCTTCCACCATCGGAGGTGGGGCTTCCAGGGCAGGAAGTGACAGCTAGAAGCCGGGGGAAATTAGGGGGGTGACGGGCACGTGCTGTTGCTCCTGCTCCTCCTGCCCTTCCCCTGGCCTTCAGCTGTCTCTCAGCTGGGGGAGAGTAGGGGCCCGTGGTGGGGAGGAGCAATGGGCCTGTGCCTCTGCTGCCCTCCAAGAGGCTTTGCCAGTCCTGAGGTGTACTTCCAGGGACCATTGGATTTGATTCAAAGTGTTTTAAAAGGCTGTTGGCTCTCCTCTTTTAATTTGCCATATTTTAAAATACAGATTAAGCCCACTTAAATCACTCTTGTCTTACATTGCATTGCCAACTTGTGGCACCTGTGAGACTGAGCAAAAGAAGTTGAAGCATAAACTTCTGTAGACTTGGTCTCCATTCTCAGATGCATGGAGTCAACAGGTGCCCAGGAAAGACCTTAGATCCTTCCTGAGCACCCTCTCAGTCCTTGCATCTACCGAAGGAGATCAAGTCTACAAAAGCTGATGCTAAAACTTCTTTCAAAGGCAAAAGACCTGGTCCAGCTCCTCTTGGCTTCTCCACTGGGTTTTTGGCACAACTGGCCTCACTTTTATCTTTCACACAATCCTTTTTCTCCTCCATTTCTGGACTGTGATATATGTTGTATGTTTCTTTAAGTCTTCCATCCTCTCTCTTCATTCACCTGTTCTGTGTTGTTGTGTTCCTATAAATCATTATGTGATCTTGGGAGTGGTGGGAGTTGTTTGGAAAGAGACTGACTTTGTGTGTGTGAGTATTCTGAAGCTCCAGCATTCCAGAAGATACAGTCTTTTGAATAAAATGTATTTATCTGTTTGAGAAACTTGACGGAGCATTCTTCACAACATTACATGGACTAAATTCAGCAGGTAGTCAACTTGGGCTTGGAGCTGCTTCTCCTGTGGCCTTTTGTATCTCTCAACTAACAGGACCTTTGGATGGGAAAATAAAGAACAAAAAGAAAAGAAAATCTCACCTAGTTTTTAATTAAAATTCCTTGCCGAAGCAGGAAAAGCAAGAGTTGGAAGGCGAGAGTCTGAACCTGATGTGAACATTGTTTTCTGGGGGCAGGTTGTAGGTGGCACATCTGGTTCACACGCATGGTATTACTGGCTGTTCTTTTGTAATTGGAAAACAACAATGCATGCTCTGTGACTGCAGTTTTTCTCCTTCTCATTCTGTATTAATAAACATAACACTGAGAAATAACAGACATGTAAAGGTAATAATGCAATAAACAAACAAATGAGTTTCGACAACGATTTCCAAATCATGATAGATAGGAAAACCCAGCAAGACAAATCACTTGGACCTGTGTACCTTTCTACAAATAGATGCAGGAGGTTTAAAGGGAGATGTGTCTATTTTTGTTTACATATAATTAATTGCAATGCAGATATCCCAAATCTCCAACAAAAATGTTGTATAATCAAATATTCTCTTGTATCTGGGAAATGTCTAATTAACAATTTGTAAGTCACTCTGATAGCCTTGGTTGAAGAGCGGGGTATAAGTAAATTATTATTATTATTATTATTATTATTAGTTGTGTGTTTATTTTGGTAAGGAATTCACTTTATATACTTTTCCCCCCAGTAGTGATAGGCATTGATCTGCACCTTTTAATATATCTAAATGATAGGCTCTGACCTACACCTTGATATCAAAAGTGCATCTTGACCTGAGTAGCTGTATGGCCC
>NW_024817689.1:0-2068 GCF_019175285.1 Sceloporus undulatus | reverse complement strand
TCCAAAAGCTATCATTCCCATAACAATTGTAGCTAGTTGTAAAAAAAATCCCAGCACCCCTATCAAGTTGACTTATACCATGACCCATAATCCCCAGCCAAGTTTATAATCTGAAGCAATTATCTATACTAATACCAATTAAACTTAACAAATTATAACTTTAAAACATAAACAAACACAAAATCACAAGGGCCTTTTCACCATTGGATTGAAAATATACTTTTTGTATTCCTTATTGACAAAAACAATGTTAGTTTACTGCTGAGATTTGAGTGGCTTCTCTCCTGTGTGGAGTCTCTGATGTCTCACTAGGATTGACTTCTGAGAGTAACATTTCCCACAATGCTGGCATTTGTATGGCTTCTCTCCAGTGTGGACTCTCTGATGTCTCACTAGGTTTGATTTCAACGAAAAACATTTTTCACAATACTGGCATTTGTATGGCTTTGCTCCTGTGTGGACTCTCTGATGTATCACTAGATGTGACTGCCGAGAAAAACTTTTCCTACAATGCTGACATTTGTATGGGTTCTCTCCTGTGTGGTCTCTCTTATGTGTCACTAGGCTTGCCTTCTGAGAGAAACATTTCCCACAATGCTGGCATTTGTATGGCTTCTCTCCTGTGTGGACTCTCTGATGTCTCACTAGGTATGACTTCAGTGAAAAACATTTTCTACAATGCTGGCATTTGTATGGCTTCTCTCCTGTGTGGACTCTCTGATGCTTGACAAGGACTGACTTGTAGGCAAATCTTTTTTCACAATGCTGACATTTATGTGACTTCTTTCCTGTGCGGACTCCCTCATGACTGACAAGTTCTTCTGTAAACAAGGACAATGACAGACAAGACTGAATCTCAGTGTTAAGAGAGGAAGGTGTTACCCCAAGATTTATCCCTACGTTCACCCCTCCCTATTTCAGGTTAAATGAATAAAGTTGGTGTGAGTGACCCGAGCATGACCCTGTTCTGGATGCCTCCAAATCCATATAACGATTGTATCCTTACTCATAGGAGTTAGCAAAGAAGAGATTCTAGGGGAACTTTCATGAGGAAATCAGTGGAAGCAGATAATCAGGCAGTTGAAAAATATTCCAATAAATATGTGTAAAAATACTTTGATTGAAAAGTGGCATCATTTCCTGTGAGACTGCCATAGAGTGTTGAGTCAGAGCACATGGCATGATGGAATCTAACTGCAAGGGATGCTTAATGCTGTGTGGCACCAGGAGATGACTCACAACCAATACAGGATACAGCTAAAAAGGCCAATATCATTCTAGACTGCATCAATACAAGAATAGCACTAGATCAAGGGATGTAATAGTGCTACTCTATTCTGCTTTAGTCAGAATAATCCTGTGTCCAGTTCAGGGCCCCACAATTTAAAAGGATTTTGTCAAGTTAGAACATGCCCAGAGGAAGGCAGCCAAAGTGGTGAAGGATCTTGAAACCATCAAGCCCTTTGAGGAGCGACAGTAAGACCTCTTTGACAGTGCAACTCCCTTAGTTTCGTGGAGTCCTCTTCCTTAGAGGTCTTTAAACAAAGGCTGGATGGAGTTTGGAAATGATTCTATAATTCTAGGGGAATCATAACACCAGAATATTTAAGCATAAAAGGGACCTCAGTCTTCATAGAAAGGACAATGGATTCAGGTTCCTTACCCACAGAAGCCACATTCTCATAATTCTCCATCATTACACAATTGTACATAAGTCTCTGCTTCTTCGTCAATAGATTCCATTCATCCTCAGTGAAATATACTGCCACATCCGCAAAGGTCACCTGCAACAGAAAACAGCCTTCATCCAGAGAGTGACTAAGCAAAAGGGGAGCAAATCACATGGTGCATCCCAAATATTATTTCATCACTTCAGAATTCAGTGCAGGAAATAAACTTTAAATTATGTTAGCAAGCAAAAACCTGCTGCCTTTAAATCTAGTTTGTCTTGAATCCTTTCAATATAATGTACTTAGGGAGCTGGACATATTTAGCCTGGAGAAGACAAGGTTAAGAGGTGATATGATAGCCCTGTTTAAATATTTGAAGGGATGTCATATTGAGGAGT
>NW_024817688.1:0-2068 GCF_019175285.1 Sceloporus undulatus | reverse complement strand
TATGTAAGGATACTCAGTTTATTAGATCTCCTGTATTTTTCCTGCCCGAATGCTGTTTTTTCCTCCTGAACATTTGCAATCTGCAATTCATCAAATCCATGGATTCAGAGCCCTTGGATAAAGAAAACCAACTGCATGAACTAAGTAAAATTATGCATTTTACATAGAAGTCCTAATATACTCATCACTAAGGAAAATACACTGATGCCGCACTGTATTTTTTCACTTCTGTGGTCTTCCCTTCAGATGACTTTGCATGAAAATTAACACAATCACTTTAAAAACAAAAACAACTGTGTCGACCATAAGGAAAAAATATCAAAAATCCATACTAGGGCCATACCTTTATTAGCATGATACAACAGTCTCAAGAAAGGTGTAAGCTTTTAGCATTTCCAGAACTCTTCATCACACAAAAGAAGGAGAAAAAGAAAGACCAACTTGATGATCAAGACATGACATCTGCATGGTAAGCGTTTTATTATGAATTGCAGGAGATGTTTGCAGGTGCTTTATGTCACCTGAAGTGGGAATTTAATTTCTGAGAGTTCATCTTCTGTGTTTATTTAACAGAATGTCTTCTGTGTTTATTTAAAGCATTTAATGCATCACCTGTCAGTCCTCTAGGACTCTTTAACCCAAAATAATTGGGCTAGAGCCTATAGGAAAGCCTATGCCATGACAGTGGTGGCAGCAATTAAATCATTCTACTCTACCACCACTTTGTCTGCACAGTGTCAACCAACAGAGCTGTCTCAAACAGTTAAGGGCCTTTTACACTCTGCTCCAGAACAAGAGAACACAGATCACTCTACAGTGAAGAACTCACCAAACACTTTGCAGACTAATCTGCTTGCTTATGTAGTTGATACAGGTCCAATGGATATAACTTTGGCTCCTACTTGTCCTGTATTATTGGATATGTTCCTGTTTGTGTAATGTGAGGATGTCAAAAGGATCCTTCAACAGGTGAGAGACATCACTTGTGTACTGGACCCTTGCCCTTCCTGGCTCATAAATATGGCCAGAGCAGGACTGCCCAAGAGGGTTAGGGGAGTAGTAGGTACGAGAGAATTGAAGGCCTGTTTCCAATGTCTCTTTCTTAGGCAGGTTCTAGAGCATGTGGTTGCCTCCTAGCTCCAGGGGGTTCTACAGTATATGAAATAATTATCTAGATCAGTGGTTCTCAATCTTTGGTCTTTCAGACGTTTTGGATTTCAGCTCCCATAATTCCTGACTGTTGGCCAAGTTGGCTGGAGCTTCTGAGATCTAAAGGCCAAAACAAATAGGGGACCAAATGTTGGGAACTGCTTATCTAGATCAGTTTCAATTTTCCTTCAAGCTTGACTATGAGACAAAGACAGCTTTGGTTATCTTAGTTGATGACTTGCACCAGGAATTGGATAAAAGGAGTGTTAGTTCTTCTGGAGCTCTCAGTGGCTTTTGACAGTACTGACTATGGTATCCTTCTGGGCTGCCTCTTTGAGATGGGACCTGGAACCACTATTTTACAGTGTTTCCAGTCCTTCTTGGAGGGGTGAACTCAGAAGGAGGCACTGAGGATTCCTGTTCAGCACCACAACTACTGGCTTGTGGAGTCCCTCGGGGCTTAGTTCTGCTTCTCCATATCTATTTGTCCTTTCCATCTAATTCCAAGGAAGCTGTTTTGGTATTGAACCAATTTCTACTATCAGTAATGGACTAGATGAGGGTGAACAAACTGAACAAACTGAAGTATAACTCAGGCAAGACAAGTGCTCCTGGTCGGTCAAAAGGCAGATCAGGAACAGGGATTCAACCTATGCTGGATGGGGTTATACAACCTCTGAAATCGTAGACCTGCAGTGTGGGTGTACTTCTGGAGTAAACTCTGAGCATAGGTTTCAATAGCAGTCAGGAGTGTATTTGCATAATTAAGGCTAGTGCACCACTGTGCCCATTCCTAGAAATCTGATCTGGCTACAGTGATAAATGTCTTGATTACATCCTATTTTGGTTATTTTAACACAGTCTATGTAACGCTACCTTTGTAAACTGTTCTAAAACTACAGAAGATCAAAACTGCTAC
>NW_024817687.1:0-2068 GCF_019175285.1 Sceloporus undulatus | reverse complement strand
CTGTTTAGTGCATGACGAGCACGCACTAGGGTTAGGGCGGTGCAGAAGCACCACCCTTTTGTAACCCTAGTGCATGCTCATCACGCACTAAAACGCTGGTCTGTAACTGGCCACTGAGTCAATGGGTCTACTCTTGTTGTTGTGTGTCTTCAGGTCATTTCTGACTTATATTGACCCTAAGCTGAACCTCTCATGTTCAAAGAGGGTTTGCCATTGCTATCCCCTGAGGCTGAGAGCATGTGATTTGCCCAAGTGGGTTTCATGATTAAGCGGGAAATCAGATTCATAAGCCCTGTGCAAGGTGGCCTTAAAAGCCAGCTTGAGGGCGAAGTCAGGCCGTAATGTCTACACAACGCCCACCCCAGCTCCGCCCCCAGGGTGGCATGATGCTGTGCACCACACTGCACTGCACTGTGTCGCACAGCGCATGGCATCACAGCACTCCTCTGGCATGATGCAGCACTGAAGGAGTACCGTAAAGCCACGGTGCTGCAGCTATCGCACCCTTTCCAGGGCGCAAAAAGGACCCTCTTTTTGCAGCTGGTTTTTGCGGCCTGTAAAGGTGATTTCAGTCAAGTAGTTCTGGAGGTTAGTTTATCAAGGAGGAAACATCTCCTCCTCCTATACTAATCTTCTTCAACTCAGGCCTTGGATGTCTGGTACCAGGACACTCTACTATCAAGCTATACTCCTCTTTTAACCTTTGGGAGTGAAATCTTGTTGCTGTGTATACTTGGCTATAAGTCTAAAAATTTATACCCAAAAATTGACCCCAAACTCCCAGGTCAACTTATTTACGGATCACTATGGTAATGTGATAGCAGCTCTTTCAGAGTTCCCATGCATTACAGAGAGGGGTTTATTTCTCTCTGGAGCCAAGCAGAAAGAGTCCTGGGTGATTGATTGATAATTGCAGTTTGTTTAAGAGTCTGCACATCTGGGTGAAATGAAAGCTGAAACGGTGAAGCAAGAAGCCTCAATGAGAGTCTCTCTTGCCATGCGCACACATACACACACACTAAAGGAGCTGCAAAGTTTTGCCCTCGACCTATCCACAGCTGCTGGCAAAATCCATAATTTTGGCTCCAAAACCTGACCTCAATTTATAGTTGAGTATATACGGGAAATATTTCTCGTCTGGCCAACTTACCACTTCGTCGGTGAGGACTGTGTCGAGCTCTCCTTTCACCGCAAGCATCTTCATCACAGAGGAAAGGACATTGCCAGAAAGAAACAGCCGGGAAGTTTGATCTGCCATCGGAGGGAGAGAGGTCAGCTCGGATGGAGCAAGGTTGACAGTGTTACCTTCATTGTCAGTGAGAATGCTCTGGAGGAAAAAGGCAGGAGAACAGAAGTTAAGAGAGAACCAGTGGCCTCATTAGGGTTGGCATCACCCAGTGCGGAAACGCCTGGTGTCACCCCTTCACCACTGACCTCCCCCCAGGCCAATCATACAGAAACCTTAAGTATGTTTTTTGCACTAATGTTACTCATATATCATAATTCCTGTATATCACTGAAAGTAATGACAATAGTTGTGAGATAAAACGACTAGCAAAATTAAAGTTATACCTTTAAATAACAATATCATATGGACAGCCTAAATGTATTTTCATTTGCATACATAGAAACATAGAGTTGGAAGAGACCGCAAGGGCCATCCAGTCCAACCCCCTGCCATGCAGGAAATCCAGATCAAAGCATCCCCAACATATGGCCATTCAGCCTCTGTTTAAAGACCTCCAAAGGAGACTCCAATACACTCCGAGGAAGGAGTGTGTTCCACTGTCGAACAGCCCTTACTCTCAGGAAGTTCCTCCTAATGTTGAGGTGGAATCTCTTTTCCTGCAACTTGCATCCATTGCTCCGGGTCCGAGTCTCTGGAGCAGCAGAAAACAAGCTTGCTCCCTCCTCAATATGACATCCCTTCAAATATTTTTACAGGGCTATCATATCACCTCTTAACCTTCTTTTCTCCAGGCTAAACATCTCCAGCTCCCTAAGGCATTCCTCATAGGGCTTGGTTTCCATACCCTTCACCATTTTAGTCACCCTCCTTTGGACATGC
>NW_024817686.1:0-2068 GCF_019175285.1 Sceloporus undulatus | reverse complement strand
CATAGTTAGTGGTGTCAACATGGATTATTTCTGCAGTGTGGATGCAACCGAGGATGCATGGGTTGTTGATATCAGTGCCTACTTACCAACTAATATGTTGGTGTCATGAGATTTCATGGTCATGCACATCAACCAAAGTACTGATTTTAGGGTGTTCTGGTCCTCATGGATGCCATGGAAAAATAGATCCCATGCTAATACTGTAACAGAGAAATTGCTTCTTGGAGTGCTGTAACTCAGTCACATCCTCACTGCAGAAATCATCCAGGTTGGCACCACTTTAACTGCCATGGCTCAATGAAAAGAAATTCTGGGAATTGTAGTTTGTTTTAGTACCAGATCACTCTGAGAGAAGACTAAATGTCCCACAAAACTAGAGTTCCTAGAATTCCGTAGCACTGAGCCACGACAGTAAAATGATGTCAACCTGGATTTTGTTGTTGTTGCAGTGCGGATGCAGCCTGAAAGAACTAGATGTGTAGTAGCCATGAACAAGGTGCAGTAGCCCATGCTAATTCTGTAATAGTCCATGCATCAGATAAGATAGGTAAACCTTTTTTTCTCCAGCTTTTAAAAAAAAGAACAGTGAGTCATAGAATGATAGAGTTGGAAGAGACCACAAGGGCCATCCAGTCCAACCCCCTGCCATGCAGGAACTCTCAATCAAAGCATACCCGACAGATGGCCATCCAGCCTCTGTTTAAAGACTACATGATTATAAATGGGGCTCGAGCATACACAGTATTTCGCTTACGCTGGGGGGGTCTGGAACGGATCTGCTGTGTAATGGAAGGGCCCACTGTACAGGAAAAGGTCCATGTCAAATAACCTGAGAACCTGTATTGTACAAATACTCTTCCAAGTAACATGGTTATTCAAAAGTAAGTCCCTCTGTATTCAACAGGGCTTCCTTTTTAATACAGATATGTGAATTGTGTGGCATTTCAGATTTTGTTGCACTGTAGCTCTCAGAATTCCTCATCATGGGCTATGATGGCTAGGGCTATTAGGTGTTGCACTCCAACAATGTGGAAGGCCTAGTAATTCCCACCCCCACCCTAATAGATGTGCTTTAGTTTTATAACCTATTCAGAGATAAGGCCTGCTGAGTTTAATGGGACTTCCTCCTATGTCAGTAAGTAAAAGATTGCAGTCAAGGTAAAGGACTATGGGACAAATCTAGTGTTAGAGTAAACCCCTTAAAATCACTGGGACTTACGTAATTGATGACTGACATCCCATTCATTTCAATTGGCTCTAAAATTGGATTTTGCCATATGTGGTGGACATACAACAGCAACATATATTAGGTAGAAAGCTATTTTCTGCTTCTCAGTAATAGTCTCTCTTTCTTTTTTTCCAGGAGTGAAGTTTTTCTCTTATTCTACCAGCATGTTTAGCATGTGCCTGGTACCCATCATCATCTTCAAAACTGGTGTGGGTGTTGACAGCCTTCCTTTGCAAATTGCCTTTTACAGTATAGTTGGATTCTTTACGTTCATAACGCCTGTTACTCTGCATTTAATTACCAAGGGCTACATAATCCGACTGTATCATAAGGCTGAAACGGACACCTACACAGCCATTACATATAATGCTATTCTGGCAGAAAAGAAAACTGTGTTCCATCAAAAGGATGTGAAGATTCCAGATATCAACAAGATGTTCACAACATTTTATGCTAAAACAAAATCAATGCTTGTTAACCCCTTGCTTTTCCAATATCCTCAAGATTATAGCCATCTTATGGGCTATGACAAACCCTTCACATTTGACTTGGAAGAGTCAAAAACTTCTACTGATGACAAATAGAATTGTAAATTGTCAGAAGTCTGTATTTTTTAAAAGGTTGTTTGTCTATATGCAGGCATTTAGAATTTTTTTCCACAGAAACTAGGTTTTTAAAAATCCCATTGCATTTTTCTCTGCACTTAAAAACAGATTGTTAATTCAATTAAACATTGGTTAACATTGCTCAAACTGCTTCCTGAAGGGTAGCCTATTGCAGCAAAAATAACAAAGTTTTGTGACACCTTAAAGATGGAAGAAAATATTTTGGCATAAGCTT
>NW_024817685.1:0-2069 GCF_019175285.1 Sceloporus undulatus | reverse complement strand
ACCTGGATGAATGAAACTATGTGTGAAATGGATCTAGGAGTCCAAGTAGACCACAAGTTGAACATGAGACAACAGTGTGATGTGGCAGCTAAAAAGGCCAATGTAATTTTAGGCTGCATCAATAAAAGTATAGTGTCTAGTTCAAGGGAAGTAATAGTGCCACTCTGTTCTGCTTTGGTCAGGCCTCACCTGGAATATTGTGTCCAGTTCTGGGCAACACAATTCAAAAAGGATGTGGAGAAACTGGAGCATGTCCAAAGGATGGCAACTAAAATGGTGAATGGTCTGAAAACCATGCCCTATGAGGAATGCCTTAGGGAACTAGGAATGTTTAGCCTGGAGAAGATAAGGTTAAGTGGTGATATGATAGCCCTGCTTAAATATTTGAAGAGATGTCATATTGAGAAGGGAGCAAGCTTGTTTTCAGCTGCTTCAGAGAACAGGATTCTGAACAATGGATGCAAGCTCCAAGAAAAGTTATTCCACCTCAACGTTAGGAGGAACTTCCTGACAGAAAGGGCTATTCGACAGTGGAACAAACTCCCTCTGAGATGTTGGTGGAATGTCCTTCCTTAGAGGTTTTTAAACAGAGGCTGGATGGCCATCTGTTGGGGATGCTTTGATTGAGATTTCCTGCATGGCAAGGGGTTGGACTGGATGGAGCTACTGGTTTCTTCCAACTCTAGGATTCTATGATTCTGTGATTCTGGGATCACAATGGGACAGTCTCAAGCCTTCAGGTATGGAGCACCAGCCTGAAGTCACAAGAGTCCTGTCTCAATCCAGAAGGATTGAGGCATGGGGCATCAGTGTGAAGTCACAATGGGCCAGTCTCAATCCTTCAGGAAAGGAGCAGCAACTTGAAGTCAAAATGGGCCAGTCTCAATCCTTCAAGGAAAGAGCATCTGCCTGAAGTCGCAAATGGTCAGTGTCAATCCTTCAGGTAAGGAGCATAGGGCCTAAATCACAATACTACTGTCTCAATCCTTCATTCAAGGAGCACCAGACAGAACTCACAATAGTCCCATCTCAATCCTTCAGGAAAGGAGCATCAACTTGAAGTCAAAATGGGCCATTCTCAATCCTTTGGGGAAAGAGCTTCAGCCTGAGGATGCAAAGGACCAGCGTCAATCCTTCGAGTAAGGGGCACAAGACCTAAGTCACAATAGTCCCGTCTCAATGATTCAGAAACGGAGCATCAGCCTGAGATCGTAATTGGCCAGTCTCAATCCTTCAGGAAAAGAGCATATCCTGAACTCATAATAGTCCCATCTCATGTTTTCAGGAAATGAGCATCAGCCTGAGATCACAATGGCCAGTCTCAATCCTTCAGGTAAGGAGCACAAGCCTTAAGTCACAATATTTCCATCTCAGTACTTCAGGCAAGGAGAATTAACCTAACTTCACAATGGCCCAGTCTCAATCCTTCAGGCAAGGAGCATCAGACTGAAGTCACAATGGGACAGTCTGAATCTTTCAGGCAAATGTTATTTTTATTTCAGACCATCCCTATAATTTCAACAAATAAACCCTTTAAAGTCTGGTCTAAAGATTTGCAAGAATTTATTTTGCAAGGCAAGAAGCCCAGGATAAAAATGAGAGCGCTCCAAGATTTGAAAGGAAAATGAGGAATGGGTCTTCCAAACTTGCAAGCGTATTATAATGCAAGCGCATTTACATGGATTTCGGACTGGGTAAATTTAAGAGAAAAAAGAATCTAGAAAGTGATGGTCCGGAAAGAGGATGGCATGCATATTTGAGTTATGAAGATGTCACAAACTATAAAAAAATTCAATAAACATCTAATAAGGAAAGCATTATTAAAAAATTGGCAAAATAATATAATATTATATATCAGAATACCAAGATGGACTTCTGTACTACAAGCCTTCCATAAAGAAGAGAAATCTAACAAAGGGAGATGGATCACCTTTAACAATATTTTAATTCAAGATGGGGAAGAAGAATGATGAAAACAATGAAAGAATTAAAGAAAGAAGGAATATAATTATTCTGGTTAACGCACCACCAAATCAATGAAAGATTTTAAAAAGATATTAAGGATGTAG
>NW_024817684.1:0-2069 GCF_019175285.1 Sceloporus undulatus | reverse complement strand
CTCCTATTACTACTGATGCAGCAGAGCTTTTATTTTTTAAAACTAGTTGGCCCTCCTCAGCCACAGATTCTTTATCCAAGAATTCAAGCATCCAGTTTGAAAATATTAACATATATATATATATATATATATATATATAGCAAAAGCAAACCTTGATTTTGCCATTTTATACAAGGCTCACCATTTTACCGTCCACTGTATTTAATGGAACTTGAATGTGCATGGATACCAAGGGCCCACTGTAATGCCCCCCCATCCCTTCCTTTTGAAAGTCTTCAGCCTGCAATATCAGAAGCCCTGCTCATCTGTAGCAAATGGAGCTGCTGGCTTTGTCAATACACAAGATCACACCTGTGCATGGAGAGAGCCAGGTCTCAGACTGATGACCTGTGCACACTCTCTTGGGAGTTAACCCCTAGTAAACAGAGTAGGACTTACTTCTGAGTAAATACAATGACAAATGCCTTGTCAGTTTAGCAAGGCATCAGGATGAATAAGTGGCACCTCCACATATCACATTTTTTGTAGGCAGACCAGTGTGGCTGGAGTCCAGATGCTGCCTTTGGCTCTGGTATCCCTGATTCATCCAGCAGTGGTTTCTTAAATTGTGATGTGACACACTTAAAGGAGAAGCTGTTAGTGGTGGTGTCTCTTTCAGGGCAAGGATGCGAAAAGGTGAGCACCCACTGTGGTAGTAGGGAGGGCAATCCATTTTGCTATAGAATAAATGCATGGCAGGCATGTTGCTGTAAATCACTTTGCCTGGTCGAGCCCAGGAATCAGCCACCAGAGTATGCAAGGGCACAGACATAAGAATATTAAGAGAGTAAACGGGCAAATTTGCCAAGTAAAGTGCATTTAGCAGGGCTATTGAAAAGCCACTGTGGTGTAGTGGTTTGAGAGTTGGACTGTGACCCTGCAGGCCAGGGTTCGAGTCCTGTCTTGGCCATGTAATCCCACTGGGTGACCTTTGGCAAGTCACACTCTCTCAGCCGCATAGGATGGAAATAGCAACCCCCTTCTGAAGAAATGTGCCAAGAAAACCCCATCTCCTTAGGGTAACCATAAGTCGGAAATGACTTGAAGACGCACAATAACATGGGGGGGGGGAATCCCATATTTCTGTAATCCTTAGCCCTGTTGTATTGATACTAACACCAGACAACACTATAGGGTCATTGCAAACTGCTCTTGCTTTGCTTATCCACTACAGCTGCATCTACACTGCAGAAATAATGCAGTTTGACACCCCTTTAACTGCCATGGCTCAGTGCTATTGAGTTCTATAGTTTGTAGTTTAGTAGATGTTTAGCCTCCTGTTGGAGCGCTCTGGTGCCACAACAAACTACACATCCCAGGATCCCATAGCATAGAGCCATGGGGGTAATGGAAAGAGTTATAATGGAAAGCCAGTCCAGCACAGTGATTTCTGTGTTGTACTATGGCTCTGGAGACCAGTGTTTGATCCCCACCTTGGTCATGATAAAATCCACTGGGTGATCTTGGGCAAGTCACACTCTCTCAGCCTCAGAAGGTAAGGGCAAACCTCTTCTGAACAAATCCTGCCCAGAAAACTCCTTTGATAGGTTCATCTTTGGGCGGCCATAAGTTGGAAATGACTTGAAGGCACACAACAAGAAGTTGTAACTCACTAGAAGGCTCCAGCCCTGCTCTTCATGCTTGAATATGGGCATATAATATGACTTGAAGAAGTAGAATCATAGAATCATAGAGCTGGAAGAGACCACAAGGGCCATCGAGTCCAACCCCCTGCCATGCAGGAAATCTCAAAGCCCTCCCATAGACAGATAGCCATCCAGCCTCTGCGTAAAGACCTCCAAGGAGGGAGACTCCACTACACTCCAAGGGAGTTTGTTCCACTATTGAACAGCCCTTACTGTCAGGAAGTTCCTCCTGATGTTGAGGTGGAATCTCTTTTCCTGGAGCTTGCATCCATTGCTCTGGGTCCTGTTCTCTGGAGCAGCAGAAATGTGACATCCCTTCAAGTATTTAAACATATCACCTCTTAACCTTCTTTTCTCCAGGCTAAACATCCCCAGCTCCCTAAG
>NW_024817683.1:0-2069 GCF_019175285.1 Sceloporus undulatus | reverse complement strand
GAGACTTTGAGAGGCAGAGAGAGGGAGCCTTACATTACAGCCACACAACTGGCAGAATGCATGTGAGAGAAATATCAATAGGGAATCCTTCATGAATGGGAGAAAATGAATCATGTCACCCTTTGATCAGTTTGGCATGTGGTCAGAATTTCAGGTCTGTATGGGAGCTGAAAAACAACATGTTACAAGGGGTTGTAATAAGTTGATTAGAATACAAAGAGTCATGTGACTAATGTACCTGTTCCAGGGAAATTTGGGCTTCTGATTCTTAAAGTAGCAGATCATTCCACATGCCAGTCAGCAAATAATTTTGCAAAAGCAGGTATGATATGGCATGGTAGTTTACTGCTCAAAGGCAGTAGAGAGAGGTCTTTGGCACTGTTAAGGCAACTCTTCAGATGCTTTTGAGATTGACATGGTTTGTGCACATGTGTTATAATTTCTAGGCATTTTTCTTCTGATTGAAGCACGTGGCAGAAATTCAGCAGGTGCCACTTCCTTCATCATGGCATCTCTATTTTATTGGTTCAATTTGTCCCTATTGTGCAGCTGTTCTGAAAAAGTTGTATATTTTAATTATGCGAGGACTCTTGTATTTATTTATTTGCTCAATCAATTAAGTTATATGCCACCTTTCTTTGGAATGAGAGCAAAGGTGGATCACAAAAAGAATTAATTAAAACTTAACAATAAAAAATTTAAAACCAAATTATCACATTAAAACAGTATAAAAATAATTTTAAAAACCCACAAAACTTAAAAAATAAAGCATACCCTCTTATAAGAAGCCTCCCTTCAAGCAATTATACATTAAAAGACTGCTTAGACAAAAAAGCCTTTGCCTGCCAGAAAAAGGAGAGGAGGCAAGTGTCCAGCCTGGTAGTGACTGAGAAAGGTCTTTCCCGTGTCCTTGCCAGGTGAGTCTGTGATTATGTGAATTTTAAGGCTCTGGCAGGTTCATTATAGGGAGATACTGCTTTCAGGTAGTCTGAACCTAAGCCATATAGATCTTTATAGGACGTGACCAACACTTTGAATTTTACTTAGAAACAACCTGGTAGCCGGTGAAGCTCTTTCAACAAGGGAGGTATAACAACAACAACAACAACAACAACAACAACAACAACAACAATAATAATAATAATAATAACAACTTTATTACAGCCATTTGGCCAGCACCATTACAAAATTCCAATTTAAAACACAACATAGGTTCATGTACAGGCAGATTGGAGAGTATAAACAAATGATAGTTTATAAAAAGTAAGGATAAAAAATAAGGATAGGGCTGCACGATCAGGTAAACACAAGGGAGGTATATACACACTGTTGTTAGCTCCAGTCAGCAGTCCAGCCACAGCTTTTTGCACCTGCTGAAATTTCCACACAGTTTCCAAAGGAAGCCCCACAAAGGTACTGCCATAGTCCAAACAGGATGTATATAAAGCATATGTCACGGTAGCCAGATCTGACATCTCAAGGAATGAGCACAGCTGGTGTACCAGTTTTAGCTGTGCAAATGCACTCCTGGCCAGTGCTGAAATCTTGACATCCAGGCTCAGAGTTCAGTCCAGGAGAACACTCAAACCATGAGCCTGAAATTTCAAGAAGAGTGTAACTCCATCCAGCACAAGCAGAGTTCCTATTCCCTGATCTGCCTTTCAACTGACCAGGAGCACCTCTGTCTTGTCTGAATTAAGGCCCGTTACAGATGGGCCTGAAAATACGGACTGGGTCCGTATTAGGGTTAGAAAGGGGCGTCACTTCCTGACACCCCTAACCCTAGTACGGAGCCAATCCGTACAAAATGGCGGCAGCTGTTCCACACGGCCGCTGCCATTATGACATCACGACCGTGCCGCCTCCAAATGAGGTGGCGTGGATGTGATGTCTTTGTGCTGCACAAGGGCGCCTAGAGCGCCCTTTCCATGGTGCAAGAAGGAGCTCTGAAACGGAGCTCCTTCTGGGGTTTGCATCGCTGGGCGCAGTCTTTACATGGCTGCACCCAGCGATACAGAGGAGTCTCCTCCTCCCTGCCATCGCCGGGTGTCCTTGGGGCTTGAAGCCCC
>NW_024817682.1:0-2069 GCF_019175285.1 Sceloporus undulatus | reverse complement strand
CAGCTAGGTTGGTCACTGGATGCTCCAGGGCTGACCATATAACACCAGTTTTGCAAGATCTCCATTGGCTGCCTGTTTGATTCCGGACACAATACAAGGTGTTGGTTATAACCTATAAAGCCCTAAATGGCTTGGGCCCAGGGTACTTGGAGGACCGCCTCTCCCCATATAATCCGCCCCGCTCACTCAGGTCAGCAGGGAAGAACTTGCTGGAGGTCCCAACTGTACGTTACGCAAGGACCTCGCAACGGGCCTTTTCCATCTCTGCCCCAAGACTATGGAATAATCTTCCAGATGAGCTCCGCTCCACCACATCTTTAGAGACTTTTAAAAAGAACCTGAAGACCTTTTTCTTTTCTCAAGCCTTCCCCCCATGAGATGTTAGTTTAAGTTTTTGACAACCTTGTGATGTCTATGGATTTTCCCCATTCAGCTGAACCTGTTGTTTTTATTGCTATTGTGATTGTTTTTAAATACTGTTTTAATTGTTTTTATCTTGATGTAGTTATTCATTCAAACTTGTACGCCGCTTTGATCACAAATTGGAAAAGCAGGATATAAATAAACTATTTATTATTATTATTATTATTATTATTATTATTATTATTAATCTAGGAATAAGGGGAGGCTGCCATGTAATTGGATGCATGCTGTCCATTTGTCCACCCTCTGTCTATCCATCTATCTGTCCACACTCCTTCCTCTGGCATGTGGGCATAACAAGGGGACTGCCAGGTAACTGAGCCCATGCCGTCCGTCCGTCCATCCATCCGTCTACCCTCCTTCCTCTGCCCTGTGGGCATAACCTGCCACGTAACTGCTTCCTTCCCCTCCGAATGAGGCCACTTTCTGCCACGGAGGAGGCTGAGCTGCAGGAGGGACGCACACAGAGGGGCCTTGTGGTTGTTGTGTTTGGGCTGAGCATCCATCTCTCGCGCCCGCCTTCCTTCGGTTGACTGGCTGCCCTTCCTGGGGCTGTCAGGGGAGACGCGCAACACAAGGTCATGGCAACGCGCATGATGGGGAGGTTTGTTTTTCTTTTGTCCAGATGTTATCAGATGCAAGAGGAGGGGACATGGGGGGATGTGAGTCAGCAGCAGCCACATCTTCCTCTCCCTCTTTCTCTCGTTCTCTCTTTCCCTCCCTCCGTCTCCAGTGTCTGCTTCGCACTGTCAGACTTTTTTAGCATTGCACAAGAGAGACCCACGTTTCTGCTGAGTTAGTCTGTTGCAGCGAAAACAACACTTGCTCATGACCTCTGCAAAAGCAAAAGCACTGAGAGGCTGATGAGGACAAAGATGAGGCCGAGGGCGAGGAGGAGGAGGATGGGGATGATGATGACGCTGAAGATGATGATAACACCAATGATGAGAACAACAATGACGCATCGATTGTGGAAAGGAGGGAAAGACCACAGGCCTTGCAGCTCAGAAACCTTTCGGAGGAGGAGGAGGAGGAGGGAGACAGTACTGGTACAAAGTGTGCCTTGTTGCTCTTCTTGCTGACAGTCTCCCAGGTGTTACTGGCTGGAATTTGGGACAATTCAGATGGGAAAGGCAGAAGGCATAGAGAGAGAAGGAGACTGCAGGTCAGATGGATAGATTCAATCTTGGAGGTCAAAGGCCTGAATTTGCAGGACCTGAACAGAGCAATGGAGGACAGGGCTCTTGGAGGAGTCCCATCCATAGGGTCACCATGAGTCGATGTCGATTTGAGGCAACTCACAACAACAATGATTCAGATTCATTTCCAAGAATTTAGGAATCAGGAAGGAATTGGCCTAAATCCTATTCTTCGCCCCGGCTGCACTTGAGCCCTTGAGTCAAGGCAGTGCCTCTGACTTGGGGGCAATTGGATATTTCTTTGTATATTTGTATGCCAACAGATCTTGCAGCACCATTGAAACCAACTGAAACAAAGAAGTTGGTGGAGTAATCTTTGTATGTATGTTTGTTTGACATCATACCTTTCTCCTTGCGCAGGGCCTGAGCCAGGAAGAGGAGTGTAGCCAAGGCTGGACCCTGGAGCTGTTGCAAAAACATGGCCTCTTTTCTGCACCTTTTCCAGGA
>NW_024817681.1:0-2069 GCF_019175285.1 Sceloporus undulatus | reverse complement strand
AAGAGATCTATCTTAACAACCTTTTTAAAGGCTTCTAAGGTGTGATGTGACTGATCTCTTCTGGCAGGTCATTCCAAAGCCTAAGAGTGGCAGAAGAAAGGTCCTCTGGGTTGTTGTAGCCAATCTAGTCTTCTTAGGCTTTAGGAGACTATTTCCAGTGATGGGAGGATTGTGTGGAAGAAGGCACTCCTGAAAGTAGTCTGGACCCAAGCCATGTTGGGCTTTAAAGGTTACAACCAACACCTTGTATCTTGCCCAGACACTAATGGGCAGCCTGTGGAGGGATTTAATAACTGGTGTAATGTGGGCAGTTCTAGAAACTACAAACTACAAATTCCACTATTTCCCAGGATGTTGCTATAAAAATGAAACTGGAACCAGTGTTGCATGCAATGTAGCTTTCTAGAGCACTTGCCCCCATTCTATAGGAAGGGCAATGGGTCCTTACACACAGAGGACACATTTTCATAGGTTTCCATCATCACCTCGTTGTACAGAAATCTCTGCTTTGGACTCAAGAGTGGCCATTCCTCCTCTGTGAAGAACATTGCCACATCTCAAAAGGTGATCTGCAATAGAAAATAGCATTTGGTGAAAGACAGAGATTGTAAATAACACCCCCATTGCTTCCTAGTCAGTCAAATTCCCAATGGCTCCACCACAAAAAAGGAGGTCTGGACACTAACCTGTCCGGAGGTCTTCTTTCCTCCAGTTTCTTCCACAAAGGAGGAACTGAGGGTCCTTTCTCTTCTCTCCCTTCCTTTGGAAGCATCTTGGTTCTTGTCACACCTGCAGAAAATACAAAGTGATTTTACGTGCACACATTCATGCAATCTTTCACAGATCACCCAAAATACAATTCAACAGCACTATTATTATTATTCCTATTATTAGTCTTGCCCCCAAACCCTCAAAGAGAGGATCTTGTGAATGCTGGAAGACTAAGACAGTTCACTGGGCCTTTTGGGACGTAGAGACCAGCATGAGGGCGAAGATGGCGTTTGCACAGTGCACACCCTGACTCTTCCCTCATGCTGGTGTGACGCTGTTCATTGCACCACATTGCAGGTGACGACACGGCATTCCTCTGGCACTACATCCAGATGACGCAGTGCCAAAGGACTGCAGAAATGCCACACTGTTGGCGGATATGGCACTTTTTCCCTGGCTACTTTTTGCACTATGGAAAGGCCATATCAGGGCCACAGCGTAGCCTTATCATAGTGCAAAAAGGAGCTGCAAAAAGCACTGTGTATATTGCCCTGGCCCTGATCTGGCGCTAAAAGGGGTGGCCTGTACATCCCCTTAATTTCCAGAAAATGGGGCTAGGATTGGAGTCCTAGGGTTGGCCCCAGACTTCACCACTCCCAAAGATGTCAATAGGAAGAGGGCTGGGTAGGACTCATGTGTCTGATTGATTTTAATGGGTCTATTTTTTAATTTTTTCTTCTAATAATCTACATAAAATCATAATGTATAGACAGCAATAATAACAACAACAACCCAATACAGTGGAGCCTTGTTATACGCTGGGGTTTGGTTCCAAGATCTCCCGTGTATAACAAAATCCGTGTATGCTCAAGTCCCATTGAATATAATGACATAGCAAAATGGTGTCCCTCATAAAAACTGGAAAATCAAGGTTTGATAATTGAAATTTATACTTTTTTGGAACATTTTCAAACCGTGTATGCTTGAATCCGTGTATAAAAAATCCGTGTATAAGAAGAGTCCACTGTAATAACAACCATAGCAACTGCAATATTTAAATGTCTATATTTAATGTTTCCCATTGCCTTCCCCTAAGGCTGAGAGAGTGTGACTTGCCCAGTTACCGAGTGAGTTTCTATGCTGAAGCTGGGATTTAAAACCTGATCTCGTAGTTCCACTATGCTCAAACCACTAGGCCATACTGGCTCCTATATCATGGACATCGTTTCACTGGGACATTGTATGTCATGGACTTGGCCCAGCTTCCTTATCCATGTAGGTTATTTTAGAAGCCCCCTTCTCCTCCTCCATTTCCAGGCCCAGGTCCTTCTGAATACCCTCCAACTCTCCCAGTTTGG
>NW_024817680.1:0-2069 GCF_019175285.1 Sceloporus undulatus | reverse complement strand
GTTCCATTCCGGAACAAACAAAAAACAAACAGCTTGATTTATATACCGCTTCATATTGAACTAACAGTGTCTAAGCGGTTTCCAATTATAAGCTATTTGCCACCCCAAAATCTGGGTACTCATTTTAGCGACCTCAGAAGGATGCAAGCCTGAGTCAAGCTTGAACCCTTTCGCAGGTATTGAACTCACAACCTTATGGTTTTGCATACAGGCATTTAAACACTGCGCCACCAGGGCTCCTTCCCTTCTTCCAAAGGCCGACTGTGGAGTAAGCAGCAGCAGCAGCATGGTCCTTGCATTCCCTGCGCCTGCTCAGGAGGGGCCTTTGGTGGCAAATGTGCATGCAAAGTCTCAGCCCCTGAACCTGCCGCCCTCACAGCCTGCTCTGAGGGAGGGAAGTGGGGAGAGCCCTCGTTCGTTCGAAGGTTTGGCTGCAGGGTCTTCTGGGGGGAGTTGGGGGGGGTTGTAAGAAGGAAGGAAACCCTGATCTCCTCCCCCCAAAGAAAGGCAGGGGCTCTGCCAGTCCTCCTCTTCCTCCTTTCTCTTCCCTGCCACCTCCTCAGGGTATTCCTTGGGGCCCAGGTACTTGGGGGGTTATTATGAGAAAAGAGGGCAGGGGAGATCTTTGGAGAGAGGCATGGCCTTGGGGCCCAGGTACTTCAATAGCATTGGAAACAACATTATTCGGGAGGGGTGGAGTTTTCTCTGGGGGGTTGGGGCTCTGTCTGGGGAGAGAGAAGACCCAAATCTATGCCAAAGCCAAGAGGAGGGAGATGGAGGGACCCCAAAGCCCCTTCTGGGGAGACTGATACCCCCCGGCAACCTGGGAACTAGGCTTAAAGGCCCACAGGATCCAGATTAGGCACTCCCCAACACTTTCCCTTCAAAACAATCCTGTGGAGGAGGACCAGCGGAGAGATCCTCAGCCGCAGAGACTATGCACCCCCCAATGCTCTTCAACTCCAAGAGGTCTTGGAAGAATCAGATTATCTAGACCCATTTCAAAGTGGCTTCAGGATGGGATAGAGAGTCAAAACTGTTATGGTTGCCTTAGTAGATGATCTCCACTTGAATATCAACAGGAAAAGTGTGACCCTGCTGGTGCTTTTAGATCTCTCAGCGACTTTTCATACCATTGACCATGGCATCCAGAAGGGTCTGAGGAAATTGAAGATAGGGAGCAATGCGTTGCGGTGGTTCTAGTCCTATCTCTCAAGCAGATTCCAGATGGAGATGCTTGGGGACAATTGTTCCCAGGGCCGGCTCTAGGTATTTTGCCACCCTAGGCAAGAAATATTTTGGCACCCCTTTCGCCCCTCATAATTATTTTCACTCCTTGATTTCCACTGTTTCATTTGTTAAAGCTAAACATGACATAAAACTTAGGTTCCAATCTCTCATCACAGTACTGAGAATTAGTCAAAAAGCCAATTAGGTTTTTACAGGTTAATTGACTGCTGTGATATTTGGAATGGCGACTAATGCACACATATTCCTTTTGCAAGCTGGAAGCATTATTCATTCTAATGATGTAGGAAAATCTGGGTCCCATCCCATGAATTTATGGGGTAGTAGTGGTCCATGTATGACCCCTAAAAACTAAAACCCAAGGGGCAGAAAAGGGTCTCACAAGAAAGAAAACCAGTAGAGTCGCCAGGTGAGAGGACCAGGGCTGCAGTTTGACACCACTTTAGCTGCCTTTGGCTCCCATGGTGACCAGTTGTACTAACCACAAAGGAGGACAAGGCACCGCAAAATGTAGGGTTTTCAAGTAAAATGGAGGACATGACCAGTAAAAGCTGAAACCCCTCATATAAATATAAATTCATGCTTCTTAGTGATGCTCAAAAGGGAGGACATTTTTGGAATTCCTCCTGGACAGAAGACTGAAATGTAAGGTATACCCCAGAGAAAGAGGACATCTGGTCATCCTGCGGGTTCCATGCTATGAAGCCCTGGGATTTGTAGTTTGTTGTGGCTCCACTGCTCTCTGACTGAGAAGGCGAATTCTCCTCCCAAAAATTAAATCCCAGGATTCCATAGCATGGTGCCAGAGCAGTTAAAGTGGT
>NW_024817679.1:0-2069 GCF_019175285.1 Sceloporus undulatus | reverse complement strand
AGAGTCCAGAAGCCACACCAAAGCCACACTCCAGTCCTTAGGGCTGGGGCGTGGCTTTGGTGCGACTTCTGGACTCTTAGGACGCATGCATCATTGAAACACCATACCTCCACTGTGACTCGAAGCAGCTTTATTTTGGCTGTCTGTAACAGGCCATCGTTTCTTCTGTTAAACTCTTCTCTCAGCTTGTCCAAAGACCGGAGCAGCAGCGCAGCTCCAACCTGCTAGCCAAGTCCCAGCAAACCTCACAAAGCTTAAGCAGGGTCCCAAATCTGAAAGCTCCTTTTTGCTGCCTCTTCACTAGTGCCATGTGCCCTAACTCCTTTCTCCAGTCAGAAAATGGCACCAAGCCACAGAAATGATGCCCTGAATCTAACGCCACTGCTAGTGAAAGATATGGCTAAAGGAATTAACTCACTTGAGCAAGCAAAGTGCTGGATACACTACTGCACAAAGTGAACAGTGAGGCTTTACAGTGGTTTTAAACTACTGAAAAGAATTTTCATGCAACCTTCATCGCCACCATATTCGGAAAAGCTGCTGGTTTCCCTTATCTTTCTTGCATACCAATATAAAAGTATACAAAAGACTGAAGGCCCCCTGCTGCTCCCTTTTCCCCTCACTGGGATCTTTCCACTGCCCACTTGGGGAATGGCTTCTATAGGCCTTTGTTGTATCTGTTCTGGTGAAAAATCAATTCATAGAATCATAGAGTTGGAAGAGACCACAAGGGCCATCCAGTTCAATCCCCTGCCATGCAGGAACACTCAGACAAAGCATCCCTGACAGATGGCCATCAAGCCTCTGTTTAAAGACCTCCAAGGATGGAGACTCCACTACACTCTGAGGAAGTGTGTTCCACTGTCAAACAGCCCTTACTGTCAGGAAGTTCCTCCTAATGTCGAGGTGGATTATATGCTTATATTTAAACATGGTTACAGGTAAAAATGATTCAGTGAAGGCTTTTCTTTGGAATGTAATTATGAGATACTCTTGTAACTTGCTTATTATCCTAGAAGAAGAGCGGCTGGGGAAGTGAGGACAATGCCCTAACTAAAGATGGGTGGACTGTTTAAATGCAATTAAAGCAAACCAGTTTCCAAATCTGCCTCAGAGCATAGCTTCATACATTGTTTTTTTTCATTTGAATGTAATGCTTGTCTGTAGTGAGCTAAAAAGTACAAAATAAGTTTAAATGTAGCAATAAATTGGGGTTTAATATTAAGAGAATTGAGCTATAGCCACCTCAGGCGTGTGTACTTCCTCACCTTCCATATAGCCCTCTGGCACCAATGTTAGGAGAAAATCAGAGGCTTATCTTTATGTTTTTGATAAACTCAAGTTTAGCATTGTGTCTGAATCTCAAGCTTTGATTAATCTTAGTCACGGTTTATGGAAATAAGAGAATTTCATAATACTACTGTTTTTCTTAAACCATAGTTAGGTTGCTCTGGGATTTGACAGAATGCATATCTGCCTAGCCATGGAAAGAGAGAATAAGTCTGTTGCTATAATGATAAACCAAATGATGACCATCTCTTTTATTACACAAGCTGTATGTATTATAGAATCACTTCTTTCCAGGATGAAGAATAACAATGGTTGCATGCTGTCTGGGTTAGCTCTATCAATCAGTTAATGGATCTATTTACTTGTGGCAGTTCCAGCCCCCAGATTACCAGCTTGCCTGCAGGGCCTTTGTCAAACTCTTTACTGAAATCAAGATATACTATATCCACAGCACTCCCTTGATCTACCAAACTTTTATTAATGTTAACTGCCATCACATTGACTGTGACTTATGGCGACTCTATGAATGAAAGACCAGCAAGTCACCCTTTCATCAACAGCCCTGCTCAGATCTTGCAGGATCAGGACCATGGTCTCCCTAATTGAATCTGTCCATCTGTAATATGATCTTCCTCTGTTCCTACTACCTTCTATATTACCAAGCATTGTCTTTTCTAGTGAGTCATGATATATCCAAAGTACATCAGCCTCAGTTTAGTCATCTTGGCTTCTAGGGATAGTTCAAGCTTGATTTGCTGTAGGACCATTTATTGCCCCCC
>NW_024817678.1:1202-2069 GCF_019175285.1 Sceloporus undulatus | reverse complement strand
TGGCAACAGGGGACACAATGGACTGGACTTAGTGCTCAGTTGTATATCTTTAGACTTTAGGACCTTTCCAGTCCCTTCATGGCTACTCTTCCCATTCATAGTCTTGTTTCGGTTTCTTGACTGCAGTTTCCCATTCTGATCAATGTTTGCTCCAAGATACAAGAAACCTTTTAACTTCCTCATTATTTAGGTTGGATTTATGTAGATCTTCCTTAGACATTATTTTGTTTTCTTTATGTTCAGTAACAAGCCTGCCTTTGCAATTTCTTCCTTGACCTTCCTTAGTCATTGTTCCAGGTCTGTGGTGTTTTCCGATAGTAGTATTGTATTGTCCATGTATCTTAAGATTGCTGATGTTCTTCCTCTTATCTTCCCTCCTCCTTTTTAAACCAGCTCTTCATTTATTTTCTGCATGTAAACTGAACAGTTGGGGAGATAAGATGCTGCCTTTTGCCAATTGAGAACTATTCTGTTTCTCCATGTTCTGTTCTGATAGTAGCCTCTTGTCCTGAGTACAGATTCCTCATCAGGACTATCAGATGTCTTGGCACTTCCATGGCTTTAAGGGCTTTCCATAGCCTTTCATGATCTATGCAGTCAAAGGCTTTGCTATAGTGCCCAGTGTTTCTTCCAAGTGGTTTGGACTTTACTGGTCAGTAAACGGGGGAGCTGTAATTCTGGGAACAAGTTTAGGAAACACTGCTATAGTCTATTAAGCAGACAGTGATTCCCCCCCCCCCGCGTAATGCCTCTGTACAGTCACACAACTACAAATCCCAGAATCCCATATCACTCAGAGCCATGGCAGTTAAAGGTGGACTATTTCTGCAGTGTAGATGCAACAAAAATGAATTACAACTCATAGAG
>NW_024817678.1:0-1102 GCF_019175285.1 Sceloporus undulatus | reverse complement strand
TCCCAGAATCCCATATCACTCAGAGCCATGGCAGTTAAAGGTGGACTATTTCTGCAGTGTAGATGCAACCAAAATGAATTACAACTCATAGAGTTGGAAGAGACCACAAGGGCCATCCAGTCCAACCCCATTCTGCCGTGCAGGAACTCCGATTCAAAGCATCCCTGACAGATGGCCATGCAGCCTCTGCTTAAAGACCTCCATGGAAGGAGACTCCACCAAAATCTCAGAGGGAGTTTGTTCCACTGTCAAACATCCCTTACTGTCAGGAGGTTCCTCCTAATATTGAGGTGGAATCTCCTTTCCTGCACTTTGCATCCATTGTTCCATGTTCTAGTCTCTGGAGCAGCAGAAAACAAGCTCTCAATATGACATCCCTTCAAATATTTAAACAGGGATATCATATCACCTCTTAACCTTCTCTTCTCCAGGCTAAACATCCCTAGTTCCCTAAGTCCTTCCTCATAGGGCTTTGTGGTTTCCAAATCCTGTATAGAAATTTCTGCTTCAGACGCAAGAATGGCCTTTCCTCTTCTGTGAAGAACACTGTGGCATCTGAAAACATGAGCTTCAATAGAAAATAGCCCTCATTCAGAGAGTGATTAAGGACGGAAGCACAGGGTGAATCCCAAATTTGATTTGATCACTTCAGGATATGAATAGAGTGGGACATATTGGAATATCCTCCCTTCTCTTTTTCTTAGCTCCCTAGATCTTCAAGAATGGGGTGAGAGGGAAAGACAAGGCCACAATCTTTGTTCCTGTCATCTAGATTTCTTGTGTGATGGGGGGCTTTCTTAGCACATGAGAAGTTTTCCATGTAGGTCCTGACAATCTGCTTCACTAAACTGATATAAGTCTATGGCAGCATCTCCCAATCATCCAAGTTTTATTATTTATGTATTTGATTTCCAGTCTGTTTGGTCAAGTTCTTTTGCCACAAAAGGCAGAGAACACAACAGGGCCCTCTTCCCTTCCTTGACAATAGAAATAGGAAGACTACATATTCAGTCATTAGGAATGGCTTCCTTTCAACTTCCTGCACCAGATGCCTCAGTGCATCAAAATGGAGGACCAACCCTGTCTCAAAGCCATGGGAACA
>NW_024817677.1:0-2069 GCF_019175285.1 Sceloporus undulatus | reverse complement strand
AGACCATGCCTACCAGATCCAGAACCTCTGCTGCCGCCACAAAAGGCAGTGTTGCAGAAATGCCTACCGCCAACCTTACCCACGCACGCAACGCAGCAAGCAAATGAACAATCGGGGAACTGCCTGGCTGACCGGGCAAGCAAAGTGCAAGGATGCAAGACACTAACACTGACCAACATAACAACATTAAATTCTTGTTGGTCGGCATCGCAGCTTGGAACATGTTGCAAACAATAACAGCTAGAAAAGTCTACGCTATCCAAGGGGGAAGGGGCCGAAAGGCATGTCCGCCGGCAAAGGCAGCGAACCAGAGACAAGGAGCACCATGTGGGGTATGCTAAATGGAAACTTGAACAAAGGCAAATAGGCCCTGGAAAACAGAAGGCAAGAGCCAAGGCAAAGCCTAGCAGAAGGCCCCGAGGCACGGTTATTTAGGAGCAAGGCAAGCTCCCACAGAAAGGTTGGCAGGAGTTTTGACCCGAGTTGGAGGAGGAGAAGGGAAAAGAGGGCAGGACAACTTAGCATCAGGGCCCTTGCATGCCGCACAAATATGGTCAAACCTGCACTGGTTGCGGGAACACCTTCCAACATTGAAATCCCAGCAAAAAAGGCCCATATGCTCAGGGGAAGCAAAGCCAGGGGAAGAGGCTTGCAAGGTGGCCTGAGTGCCAACTTTGAGGAGCCAAATTTCTGTGTGAAGTTGGTCCCAGCGCTCCTTGGAGTTTTGGGATGCATGCTGATGAAAAGCAGTATCGTAAGCAATAGCACCCGAATCACCAGCAAATTCTCTAGCCCTAAGGACATGAAGCAAATGGCTATCAAGCTGCCAGGCTCACTCAGGGAAGGCCATAGCAATGACAGCCCTGAAAATGGTGAAGCCCTTCAGCCAATTATCAAAATTACATTCGACCGGAGGAGCAAGGGGATCTTTCCTATTCCTTTTGGAGGAAAAGACGGCTAAAGACTCAAAGCCCGAAGGTGGGACCAAACCAAAAACGTCAACAAAACAGCCCTTGAGAATAAGCTTTCAAGTTTTTCAAGGAAGATGAGATCCTGGAGGGCACTTGCCAGGTGCACAAACTTGCAATCTTTCCGCTTGCTGGTTGACCCAAACCCCCTGAAGACCGGGTCACCATGTATGACACTTGATAGCCCAACGCGGCAAGCCAGGGGCCAAAGCATGGTCGATCCAAAAGCAATCTCTGCCCAAGGGTAAGGATAAGCCGGCCGTATCTTGAGCACGTTGAGCGGTTAGGGCGGAACGAGCCCGCCGACGTCTTTTCTTCACCTTGCGCTCCTTTCTGCGTCGCTTCCGCTTTCTGGTCCCTCCTGTGCTGAGGATCGCGTTGTCATCCAAGCTTGAGGTTGACGATGAAGTCGAGTTGCTGGAGCTGTAAGACGACAAGACTAACAAAGGCCAAACCGTGGCCGGAGTCTCGTCATGAGCTGATAAAGGAGGTTGGTTGGAGTCTGTAGCTGAGGCTGAACTAGCAGATGCTATAATTGGAGAATGTTCTTGATAACGCTGGTGACCAGGCAATGTAGCCTTTGCAATCAACTTGACAGTGGATTGAGACAACTCTGTCACCGCTGATCCGGATAGCAGAGGGGCAGCTGGTGATGGCCTGTCACGAGAAGAACTGGATGCAGCGACTCTCCTGGGCCCCAGTTCAGTAGAGATTCCCTGTGAGGCACTGGAGGAGGATTCTAATGCTGTCACCTGGTGGGGGCCCCTAAATTGTTCATCATGGCCTCTGGAAGTAGTGGCCGAGGATGACTTAGGGCGCACATCTTTGCTAGGCATGGTGTAACAAGCAACAAAAGTTAGCTAAATTGCCTGATATTGTAAAATTATTCAAGAAAAGGCGGCTGAGAGAGTGTCATGAAAATGAAACAGGCTAAATGTCCAAAATAAAAACAAAATTAAATTAATAAAAAAAAATTGGCAGAGTGTGCTGGAGAAGAAAACCACCTTTCTCAGTGAGGCAAAATTGAGCAAAAGCAGAACCCAAAATTGCCCGTGTGGCCAAGGCCCACAAAAAAAATTATGAGGAGAAAAGGGGGGGGGG
>NW_024817676.1:0-2069 GCF_019175285.1 Sceloporus undulatus | reverse complement strand
TTAACAATTGTTCAAGCCATTGTACCTCGTTCACTATTTCGTTCAAAGCTGCAAATTCTGCTTCAGAAGTACTTAGCGCTACGTTTGTTTGTTTTCTACTTCTCCAAACTATTGGACTTTCACTATATTTGATGATCATTCCTGTTACTGACTTCTTGTCTCCTAATTCTGATGCAAATGAACTGTCTACAAAACAATCTAAGTCTGCATTACTGCTTCTGATAATTAACTTCTTGTCTAAAGTTCCTTTCAAGTATCTCAACAAGTGTTTCACAGCTGTCCAACCCTCAACCTTAGGATTGCAAACTCTTCTGGATAATGTGTTCACGGCAAACGCAATGTCTGGTCTAGTGTGGCAAGAAATGAACTGTAGTGATCCTATTATGCTCCTAAAAAATGTTTTGTCCTCAAAATCTCTGGTTGTTGGTACAGAAATGAAACCAGTAGTCATGGGAGCTTTAACTATTTTAGCATTCTGTAGACCACACTTTTCAATCAAGTTCTCAATCTTCTTCCTCTGACTTAATAAACAATGTCCTTCTTGTGTCCACTCAACATTAATGCCTAAATAAGACTTCAACAAACCTAAATTCTTCAAAACAAACTTTTCTGACAATTCTCTCTTGACTGATTCTATTTCCTGTTTTGACTTTGCTGCCACGCACAAGTCATCCACATAAATCACCAACACTATGTCTCCTTTTGTATAAACACAAGCATCTGCCACGCTTCTCTTGTATCCTAACTTAATTAACTCGTCATTAATGCACAAATTCCAAGCTCTGGCACTTTGTTTTAAACCATATAATGCCTTCTTCAATCTATAAACTTTCTGACTTCCATTCTCCTCAAACCCTTGTGGCTGTTCCATAAAAATTTCTTCATCTAAGTTTGCATTTAGATAAGCCGTTTCAAAATCAAAATGCTCTACTATTAAATTCCTTCTTGCTGGTACAGCTAACACCATTCTCAAACTTTCTGGCTTTGCTGTTGGAGAATAAGTCTTGTCATAATTCTCATACTGCTGTTGAGCAAATCCCTTAGCTACTAATCTAGCTTTGTACTTAATGCTTCCATCAGGCATTTCCTTTCTCTTATATACCCATTTGCAACCTATCACTTGCCTATCCTTAGGTCTATTAACAATTTCAAACACATCCTTGTTCACCAAGCAACTAAACTCACTTTCCATTGCATCACACCATCTTTCCTGTTCTTCTCTAGAAAAGGTTTCTAACTCTTCAAAACTCTCAGGCTCTTCTACCACTGTACAAGCTCTTGCCTGCGTCACAACAAACCTATCTGGTGACTTTCTAACTCTGTGACTACGCCTGGGTATGAATTCTGTCGTTCTGCCTCTCTCCTCATCACTGTCTGCACTAGAAGTTGTTGTCTTTCTACTAAACCTCTTGTCTTCCGTCATTCTCGTTGTTACGGGTCTTGATTGTGTTTCTCCATCTGAGGTACTACCACTACTGCTAGTAGAGGGTTCTGGCTTGACTGAAACCCCTCCGTTTCCTGAAGTTGGTTCAGTCTGTGCTTCCTGCTCACTTGAGCTACCTAACCTCAAGAACACTTCCTTGTTGGCATGCAGCTTGTCCCAGCCAGCATGTCTCTCAAAATTTGCAGACCTGGAGTACTGTATCTCTTTTCCTTTCATAAGAAACTTGTAACTGTTCCCCGAATATCCCAAGAACATTAGCCTTTTGTTTTTGGGTTCTCCTTTCCTCCTAAAACATGCAGGTATGTACACATGTGCAAATTGACCAAAAACTCTTAGGTATTTGAAATTTGGCACTCTCCCATATAAAACCCTGTAGGGAATGTCTTCAATCTCTGAATGGTACAACCTATTACTTATGTGTATGGCAGTCAGGGTTGCTTCACCTCAGAAACTGTCTCCAACTCCTGCATCTGCCATCAAACACTCAGGCGGTTTACAGACCGCCAAATAGTACGTATACAATACGTACTAGGGTTAGGAAGGGGCGGTGCTTCCGCACCCCCCTAACCCTAGTACGTATTGAATACGTACAAGATGGCGGCGCCCTGTTCATACGGGCGCCGCC
>NW_024817675.1:0-2069 GCF_019175285.1 Sceloporus undulatus | reverse complement strand
CCACCACTGACCCCTTGGTCCTGAATTCTTTATGGTATTTCTTCTTACGTTTCTGCTTAATTTGAAATTCTCTTATTACGAAAGGTGGACCATCGAGTCATTTGATGTATTATAGATAATATCATTATTGATTGTCTAAAATACATTTTTGTCTTGCTTTTGTCCCAAAAGTGGGAGTCCAAGTAAACATTCTGGTCTGGGTGTCCTGGGATTTGTAGTTTTGTGAGGCACCACAGTTGTGTGTCTCTGGCCAAGATGGCTGAATCTTATATGAGAAAACTACAAATCCCAGAGTTCCATGGCATGTAGCCAGGGCAGCTAAAGCGGTGTGAAACTGCGTTATTATTTCTGTAGTGTAGGCGCATGTTGGTTCTCAGTTGTGGCAGGGCTGGCTGTTTACTTTGTGGTAAATACTGTGTTACTCGTGGGAGCAAGAGCTACAGTCCTTTGCAATTCCATGTTTACTGAGAGGGATGGGAAGAAAGAGATGTGTTTTGGAAAGAGCCATTAATCCTGTCACCGTCCTTTTCCCCCCCTCAGTTTGGATGGAAGGGAGCCATTTCCAAGGAGCCATTTACAGAGAGACCTTAAGGAGTTCATGGGAGACAGAGAGGCTTCTCCTGAGGTAGGGAAAGGCTGCATATATATATGTGTGTGTGTGTGTGTAGTTTTTTGGGGGGTCATGTGGGTGAGTGAAAAGGGGAGTTGTGTAAGGAGCGAGGGAGCGAATGGCATGGCAGAATGTCATGGGATTTGTAGGTTTGTGAGGCAGCAGAGCGCTGTTTCTGTGGCAAAGAAGGGCAACTGTCATGTGAGTAAAGTAGCAATCCCAGAGTTCCATGGCAGGGAGAGAGGCGAAAGTGTGTCATCTTTTCTGGACTGTGGATGCCTAAGGTACAAATCATGGTATTTTATTGGGCACCTATTGTTTGTCTGTTGTCTTGTCTTTGTTGTTTTAATGCCATTTGAGGGTGGGAGGGAGAGAGGGAATTAGCCTTTGATCTGGGTTGCTATGTTTTTAGTTGTGGTTTATTGTGTGGTGTTTCTATTCTTGTTTTATTTGTTGTTGTGCGTCTTGATCCAATAAAGGGAGAGGCATGATACCTATTATTATTATTATTATTATTATTATTATTATTATTATGCATTTTGGGAGTGTCCAGAATGGGGAACGAACTGGTTTGAGAGCGATTGAGCTCTGAAATTCTTAGAATTGGTCTGTTCCAGACGGCCAAAATAAAGCTGCTTTGGGTCTCTTTGGAGGGATGCTGCTGTTTAAATGATGCATGCATCCTAAGAATCCGGAAGCTGCACCAAAGCTGCACTCCAGCGCTTAGGAACGGAGGGTGGCTTTGATGCGACCTCCGGACTCTTAGGACCCATGCGTCATTTGAATAGCATACCTCCAAAGAGACCCGAAGCAGCTTTATTTTGGCAGTCTGTAACAGGCCATAGTTTTTGCTGACAGATAAGATTAAATGTCTCTAAAAAGTAGAACTCCCAGGATTCCCCAGCATTGAGCGCGGGCAGCGAAAGAGGTGTCAAAGTGGGTTATTATTTCTATTACAATATTAATAACAATAATAATAATTGTAGAGAGATCTTGCCGTACCTTTGAGACTCGGTGCAAGAAAGGATTTGGCAACATGAGCTTCTCTAGGCTTAAGCTGCCTTCCTCAGATGTATGGGAATTGTAGTTGTTTGTGGCAGCAGCAGAGCTCTTTCTCACAAAAGTACACTTCCCAGGATCCTTTAGCATGGAGAGAGAGTGGTTATAGTGGTCTCAAAGTGGATTGAGCCACGCTGTTGTTGTTGTTCTGTGCGCTTGTCCCATGGTAGTGCAAAGTCACTCTCTGAGCCTCAGAGAAGCCCTTCTGAAGAGACTCGGTAAGAAGAGCCCCTGAGAGGTTCGTCCTTGGTCCAGATGCATCTGCACTGTAGAGATAATGCAGTTTGGCCCCGGTTTAAGCACTGTAGCTGCCCTCCAATGGAGTCCTGGGATATACAGTTTTACCAGGTCCTGAGCCGTCTTTGGCAAGGACTGCTGTGTGCTTCCAGAAACCAGAAAT
>NW_024817674.1:0-2069 GCF_019175285.1 Sceloporus undulatus | reverse complement strand
TTTGCAATTACTTGCCTCACTATGAGCGGCCATCTGAGTAATTGAAAGTAGTTGCAAAACTAACGAATTGAATTAAATACACACACACACACACACACACACATATACACTGGTAAAAACACTTGTCAAACAGGGTTGGTGATGAATGTCAGTGTTAGGGGTCTTGAAGGACAGTTTCCATCAACCTCACAAGGCACAGCATGTGGGGGGTGGGGGGTGGAAGACACTTCCCATCATCCCCAAACCACACAGAGGCTGGGGAAGGTCTCCCTGCAGCCTGTCTGAGCCCTTGGGCCCCTCAAGCCCCTTTCTGAAAATCCCCAGAATCCTTGAGCCCTCCCGGGGAATGGCCATGTAGGTTGGTTGGGGGGTGATGGGACTTGTGGTCTAAAGCTAAGAAGCCCCTGAAGTAGCTAAAGGCGCCAACAGTGACCATGTTTCAGACCCATAGAGGAGAATAGACAGTACAATGACTCTATACACACTGATTTTTGTGCTTCATCTCAAGTGTTTGTATACACACACACATACATATAATATATACCAAGTTATAAACACACACATATATAATTAAATATATTTACACACACATCTCTCTCTCTCTGGCTTTGCTTCGCGAACGAAGATTCAGGAAGGACGCATCCTGCGCTTTGTACAAGTGCATTAGTGACTGAAAAGGCCAATTCGAGATAAACAGGTCCAGTTGCAGAAAGCACAGCAGAAAGTTTCCTTGGGTGATGTTCCCAGGTTGCGGTTCTTTCTGCGTTGTTGTTTCTCTTCGAGGCTCGTTCGGTGTGAGCTTTCGAAGAAGGCTGCGGCGTCATGGATAGTGCGTCTCCATGCCTCCCGATGCAAGGCCAGGGAGGACCATTGTTGGTGATCTATCTGGCCAAGCCTGAGATGTTGTTTCAGGGAGTCCTTGTATCTCTTCTTTGGGGCAACCCTCTTACGCTCTTGACCCGTGGCGAGTTCACCATAGAATACTATTTTTGAGAGGCAATGGTCCTTCATCCTAGAATCATGTCCTGCCCAGCACAGCTGCATCCTCAAGAGCATGGCCTCAATGCTGGTGATCCCTGCTTGCTCAAGGACAGCAACATTTGTCACATAGTCAGTCCAGTGTATATTTAGAATTGTGTGTAAACAGCGCTGATGAAAGCGTTCGAGGAGTCGTAGGTGTTGGCGATAGGTGAGCCATGTTTCAGACCCATAGAGGAGAATAGACAGTACAATGGCTCTATACACACTGATTTTTGTGCTTCGTCTCAAGTGTTTGTTACTCCAGACTCTTTTGTGAAGCCTTCCGAATGCGCTATATGCCTTTGCCAGTCTGTGATCGATCTCTTTATCAATCTTGGCGTCTGAGGAGATGATGCTTCCCAGGGAGGTGAACTGCTGGACGGACTTAAGCACAGATGTGCCTACAGTGATGTGGGGATGGTAGTGTTCTTCCTGAGGTGTCAGCTGTTTTCTTCAGACTGACTTCCAGCCCAAAGAGCTCTGCAGCTGTTGCAAAACAAGATGTGAGGTGCTGCAGAGCTGCTTCCGTATGAGCAACGAGGGCAGCATCGTCAGCAAAAAGCAGCTCATGGACTAGATAGTTTAGAGTCTTAGTGCAGGCCCTCATGCGCCTTAAGTTAAACAGGCTACCATCAGTACGGTAGCGTATGTAAATGCCATCTTCTTCTTCTTTGAGATCTGCTGTAGCCCTTTGGAGCATCATGCTGAAGAAGATGACACACACACACACACAAATATATATATATTAGGTTTTGCTGCACAATGGGCCTTTCAGGTGAGCCCTAGCAGGGGAGGGAGGAAAGGATTTATCTCTCTGGATCGATCTACTGATCTTTCTCACTGGATCGATCTAGAGCCTGCAGTGCCCTCAGTAGCCACAAGAGGGCGGTGTTGTATAAGGAATGTTCTTTATGAGCCACATCCTGATAAAACCGAAGTCTATGGGGACGCATGTGAAAGGCTCCACATTCCTGAGGGGGCGTGGCCTCCTTCCCTTTGCCGGGACCGTCCTCCCCTCCCATTGGCTGCCCATTCTCGAGGGGTGTGGC
>NW_024817673.1:628-2069 GCF_019175285.1 Sceloporus undulatus | reverse complement strand
GGGTGTGTGTGTGCATTGCCTGCCCAGGGTCTCTGTACTGTTGGTCTAATTAAAATGGTTAATAAACCAGGGTAGGATTCATAACAACACATCTGGCTGCAAACGAAGTCTCCTGCCTCAGACTCTAATGTATTGACTCATAAAATTCTTACAAAACAATTTCAGACCCATGAAGGAAAAAGATAATCCCAAAATACAGAAGGTTCCTCCACATTTGCGGGGGTTAAGGGAACAAGACCCCAAAGAATGTGAAAAAAACCGCAAATACCCCCCCCCCCACCCCCACCCCCACCGAAGCCATTTCCAGAGTGGCAGAGGCTCGGGAAAAGGGAGCACTCCCTTCCCCTGGTCCATGCCACCTTGGAAAGGCTTGGGAGAAACTCTCTCAAGTCCTTCCAGGGTGGCACAGGTTTGACGGAAGCACACCTGTGAGTCCCCTGCCTTCCTTCTGATGCTGCAGAGAGCCTGCTTCCATCTGCAACAGAGCCATCTGCCTGGGGAAGGGGTTTGGGAGGCATGGGTCCACATCTCCGTTGCCTCTTTCCCAAGTGGATGGATGCCAGGGAAGACAGACATTCATCCGCTTGGGAAAGGGGTTTGGTCGGGGCATGGATCCACCTCTCCCAAGCCCTTTTCCTGGGTGGATGGATACCAGGAAGGACAGGCGCCCATCCACCCAGGAAAGGGGTTCAGGGGGCATGGACTGGGATATAGCCAGAATTTTAGGAAGGGGGGTCCAGACTAAGTGCCACCATTATAATGGGGCTTGGGTGCGGCAGCGCAGCAGCACACACCATTCATTTTTCTAATGGAAGGGGGGTCCGGACCCCAAGAACCCCCTCCCCCTTGGCTACGTCCCTGGCATGGATCTACCCTTCCCAAACCTCTTTCCCAGGTGAATGGATACCAAGGAAGATAGGCACCCATCTGCCCAGAAAAGAGTCTTGGGAGGTGGATCTATTCCCTCCGCTTTCCAGGCCAGATTGGTGCCTGGGAAAGGCACTGATCTGTCTGGGGAAAGGGCGGGATTGGTGTGTGCCCACCTCATGGCTGCTCCCTCCTATGTTTTTCCTCCCAGGGGAAAAGCTCAGGAGGGGGGAGGAGGAGTGCATGCACACATGGCGGCTTGACCTCACGAATAATCAAAATTGTGAATGTCAAAGCTGCAAATGCAGAGGGACTACTGTAATATATATTTTAGCATACAATTTAATAATAACAATACAGCGGGCCCTCCCCTTATGTGAGGAATCCATTCTGCAACCGCTCAAGTAAGGGGGAATCCGCATATGCTTGTGGCCCATTGGAAACCATGGGGCACATGTTTGTGGGATTGCTTTAATTGCAGTGCGGCTTCCGCATAAGCCACAGGTACTACACCGGTGTATGGGATGGGTGCACAATAATAATAATAATAATAATAATAATAATAATAATAATA
>NW_024817673.1:0-528 GCF_019175285.1 Sceloporus undulatus | reverse complement strand
CACAATAATAATAATAATAATAATAATAATAATAATAATAATAATAATAATAATAATATCACAAGTACCAAACATATTCAGTAAAACCATGAAAAGCATATGGGGCAATTCTCAATTTGGAGGAGGGATGGAATTACAATGCTGCCACACCTAGTTGTACTAAAAGTAGACTATATGCACTGAAATTAATGGGATTTAAGTTAGTCATTACTTGTAATAAACCAAAGTGCTCTTGGTTTTAATGGGTTTACTCTGACTGAGGACTTCATCACATAAGGCAATAAACCACAATAATATCTGGTTAATAGTGTCTTTTGCTGAGACTTATAGCACGACCTCTCTTCTTTTTTGTTGTTATCTCATGGGAGATCATTTGGCAGGCATTTCTTTTCATTTGCACAAAACCTCAGTGAATGACCTCCTTTGATAAATCACTTCTTCTTTAATTCTGATTTTGGGTGGTCAGTGGGTGGGCTTTAGGTGCTGCTTAGGTGCCCTTTGCTTGCCAGTGATCAAGGAGTTCCTGAC
>NW_024817672.1:0-2070 GCF_019175285.1 Sceloporus undulatus | reverse complement strand
TATTATTATTGGAGTTGGAGTTTGTTGTGGGGTCCTTGGCTCAAGGCTATGGAATTCTGGGAGTTCCATCTCTCTCTCCAGCCTCCAGTTTCTTTCCCTTCAGATCTGTCATCTGGACTTTGCAGAGGGCATTTAATAATAATAATAATAATAATAATAATAATAATAATAATAATAATAATAATTTTCTTTCACTGCAAAATAATCAGAGTAGAAACTGCAGTTCTACTTGGAAGTAAATTCTGCCTCCACCTTGGCCCCACTTTGGAGGACGTCTTGCCCCCCACCCCAGAGTCCTTTAGAAACTTTACTAGCCTCACTCTCTCTGTTTGCCCCCTCTTTTCCCTTTCTCTCCCCCCCAATCTTCCCCCTCTTTGCCAGCATGTCTCCTGTCCACGTTAAAACGTGAAGGCATCCATTCAGTGAGAGCATCGGAAGCAAATGGGGCAAAATTGCAGCATGGCATCATGGGAAATTTGCAACCCGGGGGTTTTGCGGTGGTGTACCAGAGCACAAGCAAACTGGCATTCCACACCAGACCAATTCGCAGTGAATTCAAAGCAAGCCTCAATGCGAATCCTGTCAACTCACTTATTTAGCGAACTCCCCAAAATGAGGAGCCAGTAAGGATTCAGTCCGGAAGTACAGCAGAAGCCCTGCGCAAAGAGCTCCCATTGAAAGGAACCAGGTGTGAAAATACATTAACGTTATAACATGAATTCACATCACTAGATTCGCAGTCACCCTGGATCTGAGTTGGAAAAACCCCGTTTGATAAACCCCAGTGTCAACAAGTGGCTGCATCTACACTGCAAAATTAGTGCAGTTCGACACTGCTTTCACTGCCATGGCTCGATGCTATGGAATACTGGGGTTTGTAGTTTTGGGACCTATTTGGCCTTCTATGCCAGAGACCTCTGGCATCAGAACACACTATAAATCCTAGGATTCTGTAGGATGGAGCCATAGCAGTTAAAACGGGGTCAAACTGCATAGTGGTCTAATCTGCACTGCAGAAACAATGCACTTTGACACTGCTTTAACTGAGCCATGGCATCATGGGATGTGTAGATTTGTGCGACATTTTGTGAGAGAGCTCTGGGGCTGGGTATGTTTAGCGCGGAGAAGAGAAGGCTAAGGGGCGACATGATAGCCCTGGTTATATATTTGAAGGGTTGTCACATTGAGGATGGAGCAAGCTTGTTTTCTGCTGCTCCAGAGAATAGGGCATGGAGCAATGGATTCAAGCTGCAGGAAAAGAGATTCCACCTAAATTCTCCCTGACAATAAGAGCTGTGCAACAGTAGAAGATGGTTCCTTGGAAGGCAGTGGTGTCTCCTCCATTGGAGGTTTTCAAACAGAGGCTGGGTGGCCAACTCCTGGGATGGCAGAATAGGAAAGAACAGGATGACCTTTGGGGGTCTCTTCCAATTCTGATTCTATGGGCCTGAACAGACAGGCCAAAATGAAGCTGCTTTGGGTCACTTTGGAGGTATGCTGTTTAAGTGATGCATGTGTCCTAAGAGGCTGGAAGCCATGCCAAAGCCATGCTCCAGTCCTAAGGACTGAAGCGCACCTTTGGCACAGCTTCTGGACTCTTAAGATGCATGCGTCATTTAAACAGCATACCACCAAAGTGACCCAAAGTAGCTTTATTTTGGCTTGTCTGCCCAGGCCCTATGACTCTCCAGCACCATATTCGTGACTTCCAATAATAATTCTAGATCCGAGACCTTCGTACCTCTCTGTTTTAGACAAACCTTTATCTATTAACCCTCTATTCCCTTCTCCTATTTGCGGCATGTTGAAATCCCCCCCCCTTGCCCCGATTCACCTACCTTACAGGGAAGTCGTAAAGATTATGAGATAACAGATGTGAAGCAGTCTGCACGCTTGAAAACATTACGCTTAAGTATCGCCGAGATTTACTTCCAATTAAGGATTATTTGGATTGCTTCCTTTGAATATTCCCTGTCGGGCAAAGCTTCCTATCCCATTCGGTGCCTCTTCTGCCTCCTGATATTGTCCCATAAAAAACACCCCAAAGGTGCTCTGATGAGTAATTTGCTT
>NW_024817671.1:1302-2070 GCF_019175285.1 Sceloporus undulatus | reverse complement strand
GGTAGAATATTAAAGTTGGTGTTAGTTTCTAAGTGGGGCCCCATTAACTGCTTTGGGGTGTTGTTTTAGACAACTAGCTGGCAATGTTGCAAATGTCTTGAGTGATTCTAGGTTGTGATGGGGACCTGGCTAAGTGTGTGTGGGGTGGGGAACTAGCAGGGGGGAGAAAGGAGGGAGTGTTTTTGTATGTACAACGCTGTGTAAATTTACAGCGCTTTATAAATAAAGGTTAATCATAATAATAATTTTAAAAGTGTACATTTTTCTCTGAAGCCTCAGACTCTGCAAAGAAGTGTTACAGATCACTACTGCAATGCTCTTACAATAGACTTTCTACTTTTTGTATACGTTTGGATGTGGGCCATTGATCAGAGGATTCCAAACCTCACAGATATAGAGCCTTCCTGAGATAATCGGTGTTCGCTTCCTAACAAAGGGGTTCTTGGCCTCATAAAGGATTTGGGTCAAAAGAGGAGGGGTCTCTAATAGGAGGGCCACTAAGACAACGATTGTCCCCCAAACTACACCAAAAGTAGCTTCTTTGGGAGGTTTTAAAATCAAGTGAATGTACATGAACTGAAAAGATATAACCTTATAACTGATCTTAATAACAGGTTCTGACACCTAGTAAGACATAAGAGAGTAGTAGCAGCCTTTTCTCTTGCCAATGGGATTTACAGTGTATTCCCTGGACTGGATCTCCCAGCATCCACAGGGCCAGAGAGAGGAGGGTCCTGCCCTGCATAGGGCTGCCATTTCATGGGTCTT
>NW_024817671.1:0-1202 GCF_019175285.1 Sceloporus undulatus | reverse complement strand
AGGAGGGTCCTGCCCTGCATAGGGCTGCCATTTCATGGGTCTTAGGCTTTGGGAATGTGTGCCTTTGGCCAGTGTCTGTGTGGCTGGGGCTCCAGGGTCCCTCAGTCCCTCCTGCCTTCTTCCATATGAACTGCAGGAGGAGCCTGTGAGGGCAGTGCAGGGGGCAGGGCCTTCCAGCTCCTCTGCCCCCATTGGCCAGAATGAAGAAGGGGAGGAGCTTCTGCCTCTATTTAGCTCTGTGCGCAGAAGAGTGATTGAGGAGCAGAGAGTGAGAAAGGGACAGAGAGAGACAAAGACAAAGACAAAGACAAAGACAAAGACAAAGACAAAGACAAAGACAAGGAGAGGAGAGGAGAGGAGAGGGACAAGGCCTGGAAGAGGTAGGCTTCACTGCTGTGCTGAGGCCTCCAACTGCCAAGTGCTGACGTGGAGGTGGCCATTTTGTGTTCCAGAGGCCATTTTGTGCTGCTTGTGACTGTTGGGAACAATGTTCCAGAACCTTCTCTGAGGCCTCAGTTGAACAAAGGTATCTCTATCTCTCCTGAGGCTCCAGAGTCAGAAGGAGGCCAGGCTGCTTGGGCCAAAAGGAAGGAAGTGTGTCTCTTTGTGTGTCTTTTGTGTGTCTTTTCTGAGAGGGTTTTCTTATTACACAGCTCTGATCTTTCTGGGGAACATGGGTTTTAAAAGGTATCAGAAATGGGAGGATAGTTTTAATACAAGCCTTCTTCTTCTTCTTCACAAACATTGGGCTTTGGCTTCTAAGAGGAGGCTTGTCCCCCCAAAAATGCCAAAAGGAGCTCCTTGGGAGGTTTTAAAAGTCTCCCCAGTTTCCTTATTAATAGGTTTTCAGGGAAGAAGGAAGGAGACAGACCAGAATAACTCATATTACCAAGAATGAAACAAACAAACATAGGAACAAACAACAACAGGAAGAATAACTATTAGAGACTAAAAAAACTACTTTTTTTTTTTTAAAGGAAAGCTGTTCTTAGGAGGGTAAAAACAAGACCTGCGTGCTTCTTCCCTTTTACAACTGACTCAGGCTGTATCTGCACTGCAGAAATAATCCAGTTCTAAAGTGAGTTAACTCTCCTGTTTCCATCTTATGGAATCCTGGGATTTGTAGTTTGTTGTGGCATGAGAGCTCTCTGGCAAAGAAGGCTAAGTGTTAAAAGGTAAAATCCCAGGATTCCATAGCACTG
>NW_024817670.1:0-2070 GCF_019175285.1 Sceloporus undulatus | reverse complement strand
AAAAAAAGGAAAGAAGGTAACTTTTTGCCCAGAATCTGTATAAATTAATACAAGCATATTATTAAGAAAAAAAAAATCTAAGATTACTACTAACACAACAGCCAGCATGGTATAGTAGCTTGAGCATTGGATTATGACTGTGGAAACCAGAGTTCAATTTCCTGACTCTTTTATGGAAACCTACTGGGGGACCTTGGGCAAGTTACACTCCCCCAGGAAGGCAAAGGCAAACCTCCTCTATACAAAGCTTACCAAGCAAATTTCATGATAGGTTTGCCTTAGGGTCATCACTGATCTGAAGCTATACAACAACAACAACAACTAGATTAAAGTTAGTTAAGACTACAGTGGACCTTTGTTATATGCTGGGGTTTGGTTCCAAGATCTCCCATGGATAACAAAATCCATGGATGCTCAAGTCCCATTAAATATAATGACACAGCAAAATGGTTTCCATTATAAAAAAATTGATAATCAAGGTTTGTTATTTGAAATTTATACTGTTTTTGAACATTTTCAAACTGTGGATGCTTGAATCCATGTACAGTATAAGACATCTGTGTATAAGAAGGGCTGACTGTATTAAGAAACAGGAACTGACATTACTGCCCTATAAGAACAAAACATAGTAGTTAAAGAGACTATTTTATCTCATTTTTTAATTGCAATCAAAGGTAACAATTCAGCAGTTGAAAATGAATTTTATTTAAGATGTGGGTATGGACTAAGGTGTTTCCCAGTCAATGTTCTAAAATTCTATATAGTCTGATGTTGCAGCAAATCAAGAACAGCAAGGAAATCAAAGACACTTAACAATTTGATAGCATTCCCCAGTCTCAGAAACTTCCCTGGCTTCACCAAAGGATAGAACTCTTCCCACCTGTAGCCTACAAAAGTCATTTTTTTTTCAGCCTCATATTTTTAATGGTCACAAACATCCCTGCACATTTTTAAAGTGGAAAGACTGGAGCGCTCCTGCTAAAATAACAGAATTCATTACTGAAGGGAGAGCCTGTACAGAGAAGGAGAACATTCCCCTCTATAGACACAGAGTAATTAAGGCTATAAGCCTATGCAGGTAATAATAAGCATCACTTAACACACATAGGTTTGCAATTTTATATGTACATCAGAGCATCTGTTTCCTTCTCCTGGCAAAGGGCAGGGAGAGGGTGAATTGCTCCCAATGCACGGATGCATTATTGTTACCTTTACTATCATCCCTCCCACAAATACAACAACTCTTGTACTTGTTTGTCTGCTTAGTACTTCCTAGAATTAAAGAATGAAAATTCCAACAACCTGAACTGCATGGAGGTTTGCAGGGAAATATGCCCACTTTGGGACACCATGTCAGACATCACCTTGACATCACACCTGATATTCCCATACTAGCAAGCACAGTTACACAATTGAAGTCATGAGCTGTCCTGAATAAGGATCCCATAAGCTTGTTTGCCAAAAGAAAAAACAAACATGATCAGCTAGAATCATGTACTCATAGAAAAGGAGAGTTGGAAGGGAATGAAAGAGCTAGCTTCCTGCCATGCAGGAGCACAATTAAAATGCCCCAAAAATATGCCTATCTAACCTCTGTTTAGAGACTTCCAAAGAAGAGGAGATGCAAAAAGAGATGAAAGGATGACAGGAAGAATGATATGAAGATTTCTTCATTCAAGGAAAGAATCATTTGAAGATTAATCACAATTTTAGAAAGTGAGGTAGAAGTTCCACTCATGGCACTTGGGAGAAATAAATCATCAGCAACCAATAGTATACCTGTTGAGGGTGGGGCATTTACACAACACATGCCCTAAACATGGCTGGAAGCCACACTGACCCTGAAGAGCCAGCAAAAAAAGGAGTGGCAAAAAGCTGCTCCTTGCCAGCAGCTGGATTGAGGACCATGGGTGCAGCCCGGATTAGGGCCAGGCATAAACGCTAGCTGTGGACCCTGCACGATTTGTGCTGGCGTGACTGCACACCGCTCTTTCGGGCCCATCTGCATAACCCCTATCTTAGTCACACATGGGGACAATTTTGGACTTTGGAGTATTTCAGATTTTGGAA
>NW_024817669.1:0-2070 GCF_019175285.1 Sceloporus undulatus | reverse complement strand
TTATAAAGTGGAGAGCAATAGTGCTTCACTAAACTACAAATTCAAATATTCTACTGGATGTTGCTATCACAATTAAACTACGCTTCAAAGAGATCTAGGACTCCTACTAGACCACAAGTTGAACATGGGGAAACAGTGTGATGCGGCAGCTAAAAAGGCCAATGTGATTCTAGGCTGCATCAATACAAGTATAGTTTCTAGATCAAGGGAAGTAATAGTGCCACTCTTTTCAGCTTTGGTCAGGCTCCACTTGGAATAATCCTGTGTCCAGTTCTGAGCTCCAAAATTCAAAAAGGATGTTGACAAGTTGGAACATGCCCAGAGGAGGGCAACTAAAATGGCAAAGGTCCTGGAAACCATCAATTCCTATGAGGAGCACCTTAGAGAGCTGGGTATGTTTACCCTGTAGAAAAGAAAATTAACACTGAATATATCCATGTTTAAATATTGGAAAGGATCGCATTGAGGATGCGGCAAGCTTGCTTTCTGCTGCTACAGAGAAAAAGAGACACCACAATGGATGCAAGACACAGAGATAGAGATTCTACCTAAACATTAGAAGAAACTTTGGGACAATAAGAGCTCAACGACAGTGGAATATACTTCCTTAGAGTTTGGTGGAGTCCTCTTCTTTGGAGGTCTTTAAACAGAGGCTGGATGGTGCTTGGAATGTGTATTCCTGCATGGCAGAAGAGGGTTGAACTGGATGGCCCTTGTGGTCTGTTCCAACTCTATGATTCTATAATGCTAGTGGTTTCCGGTTCCTTACCCACAGAGGCCACGTTCTCATAATTCTCCATCATGACATAACTGTACATCAGTCTCTGTTTCTTCGTCAACAGTTTCCATTCGTCCTCAGTGAAATATATCGCCACATCCGCAAATGTCACCTGCAACAGAAAATAGCCCTCAGAGTGACTAAGCAAAAGGGGAGGAAAGCACATGGTGTATCCCAAATATTATTTCATCACTTTATAATTCAGTCCAGCAAATAAAAAACCTATTATTATTATTATTATTATAAACTTTAAATTCTGTCAGCAAGAAAAAAGCTACTGCCTTTGACATCCAGTTTGTCTCAAATCTTTTCAATATAAAATACAATATAATACACAATATAATTTAGGCCATGGCTGGGATATTGATGATAGATTAGGATACTGACTATCTCAACACATACAGTACATTTAGCCACCAAAGAATTATGGTGCATTTAGACATTTCTTGCCACATTTGAGAGGCAAACGTCATTTTTAATCACAGTTCTGGGGAGCACTCTGGGCTTGAGGGCCACTGGGCCCACACCATTTTTAGATCCAGAGATGTTCTCCCATAGCCCCCAACATTTCACAGATTGGAAAGGAAGACACATGTGGACAAGCAACCCAGAAGGCCGAGAAGATGGGCAAAGTTGTTTATGAGGAAGATCACACAAGCTAGGAAGGGCACAGCAGTTTGCTTTTGCTTCAGTCTCCTGGGAAGTACCATTTCCTCCTTCTTTCCTCTCCTCTCTCCACTTTTGAGTTGATGGGCTGCAAACTCAATTGCACTCAGGAACTGAAGTGAGTCGAGAAAGGGGAAAGTGGGAGGAGGAGAGACCAGCCGGGACATTTTTAAAAGCCCCTGAAAAAGTGGGGTGACAGAGGATTAACCAGGACTGTCTCTGCCAAACTCAGACAGTATATTATTTGTGTCCTTTCATAAATTGGCCCAGAAGTGACACAGATGAAGCTAATAGGATAGTGACTCACCAAAGAGCTGTTGTACTTCAGCATTCTCTTTCTGTTGGAGCCCAACTCCCTCCGCTTGGCCTCTGTGTCGGCCATCAGGTGGGCAGGGGTCCTGGTGGTCCTGCACTTGGGTCACTTCCAGAAAGAGAGGCCCCAGAGCCGTGTACAAGGAGGCCGAGATGAAGTTCCTGAGAAAAGGGACCGGGGTTAGGATTGGCTTGGCAAGAAACCCTGCATCACTCAAAGACACAGAGAACAGCATCCTGCTGGTGACATACGCAGGTGACATATGGCTCCTTTGGGCCGATGCAGAGGTGGACATCCCCTTCCTCCCTCTGCA
>NW_024817668.1:0-2070 GCF_019175285.1 Sceloporus undulatus | reverse complement strand
TGATTCAATACCAAGATTGTAGTCTGCTCCTTTCCCTCCTTTGTATGCACTTGTCACAATCCTAAGCCAGCCTTTCTCACCCTGCAAAATATTAAGGCGCATATGTTATATAGACATAGCAGCTTTTGTACATCAGAGAACACTTACAGAAGGTTCATCCCCCAACCATCATGTCTGTGGCTAGACATTTTTCAAGTTCTTTTCTAAATAATATTTCTATGACTAAATTGTGTATACACTTTGTTGGGGCGACTGCATCCCAATATAGCACATGGGCCCTTCATATAGTGACAGATTGGCACGGGTAGTTGTCCTGCAAAATGTGTCGCCAAGTGAGTAAAAGGATGCTAGAGGTCAAACTGTTGGATGGAAAGACAAAGTATCACACAGCAGGTGGTTCAGTATTGTCATCTCACAACTGGGCTCAAATAAAAAAGATTCCTGTTGACAGGTTATTCAAATGGATATTGGGCCACCTTTGAGACAGAGAGAAAAATGACAGTTGCATAAGCTTTTGTAGATGCATCTGATGAAGACGACCATCTACAAATGTTTATGCTACAAAGTTCTTTCTCTTAGTTATTCTCAAAGATGCTACAATATCCCTTTGCATAACAATCCAGACTAACATGGCTATGTCTTCAAATTCTACACAGGCTTGGACCCAAGAGCAGCTTGTACAGGAAAGTACTTCTGCTTTGTTACATGAATGGAACCCATGGCCAAGCTGGGAGAAGAAGGGGCTTTCAAGTCTGCCTCAGCCTGCCTCTGGAACTGTGGGAACAATTGTGCATGAAACGGTCGATAATTATTTTGATTGACAGGTGACATATATTCCATGGGGCAACCACAGTCTTCTGTGTCAGGAGCACATGGCATGAGGCAAAGTTACAGGAAAGTTGTGTCATGCTATGTGTCACAGAGTAATGGCTCAGAGCCAACCTCCTGTATAAGTGGACCAAGAGACTGGTCCCATCTGGTTAACTTGGGTTTGTTTGGAGAGTGGAATGTTGTATTATATTGTGGACATTGCAGCTAAAGATAAAGCCTCCAGAACTTTGGATGAATGAACTATGTCTATGTTTCTTTTAAGTGTGAAAAGTGTTCAGTGCATTGCCAGTACCAATAGCTGGGTGTTTTTGTATTTGAACTCTGCTATGATGTTGTTTTGGCTGCATCTGGGTAGACTTGTCCCCAGACTGTGCTGGTAGTTGGCTTTCCCCTCACCAACAGGAACATCCCCTCTGGCACTATATAAATGGCAGAATACTGCCAACAGATTGCCAACACCTGGAAACCCTACTGTGGGCACTATCAAGGGGGGCTTCCAGGGCACAACTCCCATCTCACAGGCAGAACTCTCTCTCCTGGCTAAGTAACACTTACATCATATCCCTTGGCCCTTTGCATTTTATACCCTCCACCCCATTTTCACACACACACAGAGGCTGGAATCCTGTATGGCACAAAGTACCATATTAGTTCCTCATGCATTACTAGAGAAGAATCTGGCTATGTCCTCATGGTCAGACACAGAGTGATTACATTACTCACTGAGGTCTGCCAGGATCTTCCGGAAGTCTTAGCAGATGACATAACCATTTTGCATCTAGCAACAGGTACATAGCTAGTAGCTTTTCCAATCCCCTCTGCCCTCCACCAGCCACAGAATAGCCATGGTGGAAGTGCAGCAGTCTGGAAATCTTTGGTTGCTGTGGAAGGAGGAAGGGAATACCAACCTCCACAATGACCAAATAAAGACATATGCAGATGTAATGTGGACTTATACTCGTGGTATGTCACTAACAGTCCTATGTGTTCGAAACAGCATCCAGACTTTACAATGCATACATTGCCCATCTGTCACATGTATTTATGGGTGGGGGGAAGAGAGGGAGAGGGAGAGGGAGAGAGAGAGAGAGAGAGAGAGAGAGAGAGAGAGAGAGGTAAGGAGAAGGATTTTGTGTTCTCTTTCTGTTGCTTACCCAGGGCTCGCCCCAAGAGTTCCGTACAATCCAGTATTCTATTCCATTTTCAACTCCCCAACCAGCAACAGAGACTATGTGGTTT
>NW_024817667.1:0-2070 GCF_019175285.1 Sceloporus undulatus | reverse complement strand
GCGACTAGGGTTTGGATCTCAGCTTGGTCATGGAAACCCAGTGGGCAACCTTGGGCAAGTCACACACTCTCAGCCTCAGAGGATGGCCCTGGCAACCCCCCTTTGAAGAAACATGCCAATAAAACCCTATAATAGTGTTGCAATAAGTTGGAAATGACTTGAAGGCATCCATCAAGAAGTTGGCGGGGACGAGGGAGAAAGTCGAGCTGCATTTATTATCATCATCATCATCATCATCATCATCATGATTATCATTATTGTGTCTTCAAGTCCTTTCCAGTTTATGGTCGCCTTAAGGTGAACCTATCATGGGGCTTTCTTGGCAAGATGGATTTTTTTTTTAAATTATGGTTTGTATTTAACATGTTGTATCCCGCTTTGAGCCTTGAAGAGAAGCGAGACGAGAGATACATAAATAATAATAATAATTACTATTATTACTATTATGTGAGTGTATTTTAATGGTTTTATACTATTGCATTTTAACCATTGGATTTATGAGTTTTCTTTTTTAATTGAAGCTTGTATTTTAATATGTTGTACCCTATTTCAAGCCTTTAGGAGATGGGAAATAAATAAATAAATTATTATCATTCAAAGATATAGCTGTGTTAGTCTGTACAATCAGTACGCAGAGTTTGGCCAACTTCCTCAGATGCAATTGAATATAATAATAATAATAATAATAATAATAATAATAATAATAATAATGTAGAGAGATCTTGTAGCACCTTTTGAGACTGACGGAAAGAAAGAAGTTGGCAGCATGAGCTTTTGTCGACCAAAGTCTGCTTCCACAAAACCTCATGCTGCCAATTTCTTTCTTTCCGCCAATCTCGAAAGATGCTACAAGATCTCTCTACATTATTATTATTACTATATTCAAATATAGTAATAATAACTAGACCAAACTCTATGTACTGATTGTGCAGTCTAACAGGGTTATATGTTTGAATTCTTCCTCTAATATTTATTGCTGTTGTTATATTATTATTATTATTATTATTATTATATTCATCTGAGGAAGCAGACTAAACTCTCTATGTACTGATTGTGCAGATTAATAAGGCCATGTTTGAATTCTTCCTCTATTATTATTGTTGTTATTTTGTTATATTATTATTATTATATTCATCTGAGGAAATAGACTAAACTCTATGTACTGATTGTGCAGACTAATAGGGTTATATGTTTGAATTCTTCCTCTATTATTGTTATTATTATTTTCAGTGCTTGTTCTGCCTCAGCCCTGAGGCACCAAAGTGACTGCTCTCCTTCCCTCAGTTGGTTCATATTATGCCTCCTCCTCCTCCTCCTCCTCCTCCTTCTCCTCAGCTGCCCCTCCCACCCCCAGAAAAGGAGGAAGGGCGGGAAAGGAGGCGGCAGACAGAGCCACCAGAAGCGCTTTGGTACAGAGAGGCGCGGCGGGACGCGCTGAGGCAGAGCGCGCCCAGTCTAGCGCCAACATTCCGAGCGGGTTCTTCGATCTGATTGGCTGAGGCGCTCGGGGGCCTCCCTTTTGGGAAAGCCCTGATTGGCTGGATTGTAAAAATATGTTGCAGGGCGCCAGAATAGAAGGCTGAGCGCCTTAGTTGTAGAATCTCCGCGGGAGAAGAAGCAGCAGAAGCAGAAGCGGCGGCAGAAGAAGAAGGAGGAGAGAGAGAGCCGTTTGCAGCCACCCGCCAAATGCCCCTCAGGTGCGGCTGTGCGGGATTCGAACCCAGAACCAAAGCCTTGAGCAGGGCAGAACAGGCAGCCGCCAGAAAGGTAAGCCTTTCTCTTTTTTGTTTATGGGGCGGGAAAATGGGAGAAGTTTGCTTCCAGGGAGGAAACTTTCCCCCCATTTTCTTTTTGCTCTTATTTTCACATTGTTGTATATTTATATAATATTTATATAATATACATATATAATATAATATAAATATATAATATATTGTATTATATTTATACAATATGCAATATATTTGTACTATATATAATATATATTATATAAATATAGTATATATTCTCTAAATATAATATATATATATATATATATAGTATAAATACATGTTATCTAAATATAATATA
>NW_024817666.1:0-2070 GCF_019175285.1 Sceloporus undulatus | reverse complement strand
TGTGTGTGTGTGTGTGTGTGTGTGTGTGTGTATAATGAAACCCCATCAATCCCAATCTAATATGATACCGTATAAAAATATAATAAGCATAAACACATAACAACATAATACAATATGATACCAATAACTCTCTATGTTCCCCCTCCTTTTACAGAGATCAGTCTTTTAAACCCAAGCTTCTGTTAGAAGGGTGATTCCTGCACATTCCAATCCTAGCAAACAATCACATTCTTCAGCCATGATCTCCCTACCTCTTTCTATTATTTTCTATTAAAGCACATATTTAAACATATTATTTTAACCCACCATAAATTCCATCCATCTCAAATCTAATTTAAACCTATAACCCTTATGGCCTGAATCCCTAAATGAATAAATACATGAATAAAGGTATTCATGACATATTGTGACCTCAGGCTGATGCTCTTTGCCTGCAGCAATGAGACGGGACCATTGTGAATTTAGGCTAATGCTGCTTACCTGAAGGTTTGAGATGTGACCATTGCAACCTGAGGCTGATGCTTCTTGCCTGAAACATTGAGACTGGCCCATTGTGACTTCAGTCTGATGCTCCTTGGATGAAGGATTGAGAGGGTACTATTGTGACTTCAGGGTGGTGCTCTTTACCCGAAGGATTGGGACTGGCCCATTGCGTGTCAGGAACAGTGTATAAGGTTTCTGTCATAAAGAGTAAAAATATTAGGGTTTGGTTATTAAAGTAGGAGTTATAGTTGTAGTTCATTGTAGGTAGTGTAAAGTGATGGGTTATAGAACAGCATGTAGTGGGAAATGTTAGAAAGACAGATGGAGTGGCTTTTAGATGAAGGAGGGCGTTTGGAGAGGGGCTGGGGTTGCAGCTGGAGACTGGTTATCAAGGAGAAGCGAAGCTGGCTTGGGAACACCGCTCTTCAAGGTGAGGCTGTCTGGGAGAAGGGAAGGGAAGTATAGACAACCTTGGTATCTATGCAACCTCCGCTTGTGCTGTTTTAGCTTGGGAATTGGGGGCTGGCTCAGGGAGGGGTTGAGCAAGTTCCTTTGGACTTCAGACTTTGCCAAAAAGGTGTTAATGGATGTTTCTGCCTGGATTCATCAATAAAGCTTCTTTTGTTTCAAATGAGTATTATTTTTTGAGCACAGGACTGACTCCAGATCTCACCATTTGCAAAGTCTCACAGTTTTAACTCCAGTGGAGATCCAGGAACAAGAAGAGTCCTTGGGGAACCAGTGGTTCTGGAGATCCCGGTGGTGGAGGAGCAGGTGTCTTCTTCAGAGGAACTAGGAGCCAAACCCAAGACTGGGAAACCCCCTGAAGCTCACACCTCCCAGGCCTCCACTGGAGGATTTGGGTTTCTGGCCCCAGACTAGGGAAAGGAAGGCCGTCGGGGGGGATGAGTGACAGCCTGGGACGTGGCAGTGGAGGAGTCGCTTGATACCTGCCCCAGCAAAGAAGAACTCCAGGTAGACGTTTATCGAATGGAGGAAGACATAAAGGAAATAAAGGACTGTATGAAGTGGATGGTGTCCAAGTTAAAGATGTAAGACAAATGTGTGAGTTCTGACTTAAACCCAAAGCTGAAGAACCAAAGAACCAAGAAATAGTGTTTTAAAACAAGCTAAAGAACAAAACAAGATGGTTCTGCTCAGAGCATTGATGTGAAGGAGGAATTTGGCAACTGAGACGAGAAAATACTGAGGAATTTGGAAGCTGAAGCCGGGTGCTGTTCAAGTGTGTCGAACTATGACCGGGAAGGTGCTTTTTGTCCTGAGTCGCAATAAAGCAATTGACAGGACAATGGACTAATTTGAACAGAACGACCTGCCTTTGAACAGCTGTCTCCTTCCGAAAAGAAGAAGTTGAGTAATGGGCTCCAATATTGCAAGACTTCAGCAGCCAAAAGCCAGAGAGAAGAAAACTATAAGGATCCTTGGCTTTCACCCTAATTTTGTTGGCACCAACCGTGTGGCAACAATGTCATCTCCAGCCTTCGACGACAACTGATCAATGTCCAGCGGAAGGAAAGTCTGTGTGAGTATTGTATGGATGTGTGAGTGAATGAAAGAGCTATTGAT
>NW_024817665.1:0-2070 GCF_019175285.1 Sceloporus undulatus | reverse complement strand
AGTAGCCTGACCTTACACATACATATTTATTTTAAAGTAAGCCTCATTGTATTCAGTGGAGTTTGCTCCTGCATGAATGAGCATGAGGCTTCAGCCAAAAGAAACCCCGTTATGTTACAGCTGGCCCAGCAAATGTGATTGACCATGTAGAAATAGGAATACACTTTATGCAGAAAAGTTCAAATGAAGAAATCCTCCGGTTTCTAATTTCAGTGCATGTCGCACATTAATTTTAGAAGCTAGAAAATAGTAAATGGAAGGTTGGTTCATTTTGAAGAATTGACATTGTCTAAGCTGTTTGTCTTGAAAATATACCTTATGTGATCTTTTGAGAATTGACACTGGTGTGTAGATTGCTACAATCTACAAATGTGGTAATAATGATACTTTAGATACTTTAGAGCAGTGGTTCTCAACCTTTGGTCCTCTAGATTTTTGAGACTTCAACTCCCAGAATTTCAGAACAATGAGCATACTGACTAGGACTTCTGGGGACAGAAGTCCAAAACATCTGGAAGCCCAAAGGCTGAGAACCACTGCTTTAGTGCTATATTCATTTCTTATCAAATTTTGGCTCCTGTACCAAGAGCAGACATCTACGTGAGTGTCCCGAAGGCTTAAGGAATTTTCCTTTTTGTCATGCAAAGATACTTCACGTACTATCTTATCCTTGGAAGATACGAAGTCTGTTGAATGGAGAACTAATTGCCCCTAATCTATTTCAATCATTTAAGGCTGAGAAGAGAGTTAAGACTCATGTAAAGCTGCTTCTGGTTTAATTTACATAGCATGTCGCAGAAATGTATACTTTTGTGTATCATGTTTGGTTACAACTCAGGTTTCATGAATCCACACTTTGTCTTGAACTTTCTGTCTTGAACTTTCAGCCACAGTCTTTCCCCTCTACAAATGGAGGAAACACTGAAACTGCAATATTGTATAAGCTTGTAAAAAAATGAAATGTCATTAGAGGGAACTGGATGAATGGATGAAGAGAATAGGGAGGCGAATAGAGATTACTAAATCTCAGTTTTGTTTTCTCCTAAATTTGTATTCCCCCCCCTCACGGTTTGGTTAAAAAAATGAAATAAAATTCCAACCCATCACTGAACAAGACTGTAGGGACAGCCAGCAAGGAACTGCATAAGGATTCTACTAGGGCTCTGGATGACAGAAATGACTGGGAGGACAGACAGAGTACAAGAGAACTCCTCTTATTCTATCTGCTTTAATTGTGTATTCCAGCATGGCAAGAGTTTGGGCTGGATGGCTCTTGTGGTCTTTTCCAGTTCTATGATTCATTGCCCATAGCTACTGCCATGTTGTGCTGGTGGTTCTGTGTCAGTTTTTTCCTGACTTATGGCAACCATAAGATGAATCTGTCATGGGACTTTCTTGTCAAGATTTGTTCAGTGGGGGTTGCCTTGGCTTCCTTTGAGGCTCACAGTGTGTGACTTGCTCAGGGCCACCCAGTGAGTTACCATGGCCAAGCAAGGATTTGAACCCTAGGCCCCAGGGTTGCAGTCCAATACTCAAACTACTACACCATGCTGGCTTTCATGTTACCTGACTACATGTTGGCTTGTTTGGATACTCTTCCATGGAAGGAAAATCCAGCCACTTGACAAAGCTAGATGTTGGGGAGCCAGATTATAGTTAATTAATTTCCATGGCATGAGAACTTTCTTTTTGGAGGGAATTTTTGTTTTTGTTTTGTACATACCATATTTTCCGGCGTACAAGACGACTTTTTGACCCTCTAAAATGGGGTCAAAAGTTGGGGGCCATCTTGTACGCTGGTAACAAGAGAGCCCCAGGAACCCAGTGCACTTACCTGGTTGTCCTGCCAGTTTCCAAAGGGCTCCAGAGCCCTTTGGAAGCCAGCGCGGGGGTGCCTCCCTGGCTGCCAGCTTCCAAAGCCCTCCGGAGCCCTTTGGAAGCCGGCGTTTGTGGGCATCAGGCCCCCTAAACTTGGCCTATAGTAGGCCAGGGCACTGCCTGCATGCAAGGCAGGCTTTGCAGGCCTCAGCAAAGGCCTGGGGTAAATAAAAATAAAAATAAAAAATGAGA
>NW_024817664.1:0-2070 GCF_019175285.1 Sceloporus undulatus | reverse complement strand
GCCTGCAGCGACACCTACGTCAACGAAATGGCCCTTCATGCGGCAAGCGTTTTTGTGGGGCTTAGCCCCTTCTTGTTGGTGGTCATCTCCTATGTCTACATCCTATCGGCCATCTTGAGGATCCGCTCCAACACCGGAAGACAAAAAGCCTTCTCTACCTGTGGTGCCCACCTGGTTGTGGTCATCATCTACTTTGGGATGGCAAATGTGAACTACAACCGCCCCAGTGCTGGCTATTCTCTGGAGATGGACACCCTGATCTCCACCTTGTATTGTATCATCACCCCAATGCTCAACCCCCTCATCTACAGCCTCCGCAACAAAGAGGTGAAGGAGGCCCTGAGGAAGGTCCTGTTGGGCGGCCAGAAAGAGGTGTTGCAAATATTGCAGGTATTACAGAAAGACAACTCCAGGGAGCCCAAGAAGTGAATGGAAGTTCAGCAATTTTTATTAGGCGGCTGGCTTCAGAGGTATATTTTCCAAAGGTCTGAAGCTCCCCTTCAACAAGTGACATTCCTTTTTATAGGGATTCAGACAAAGAATTTCCAAGTTATACGTTGATTGGCTACATAGAATTAAACATAGGAACCCCTCATTCAATCATTGGTTACAAAAACCATACATTCCACCATCAATTCTCTTATCAGGACTGTTTTCACTCACTGTCCCAGCATGGCATTCCTTGTTTTGGGGGATTGCAGACATCCAGGCACCCCTTGGGCAATAAACAAACCTTGGATGCCATGAAGAAGCCTTCCTGACCAATTCTGTTATCTGTCACACAAACAGTCCTTTCCCCAATTTCATTCTCATCCAACTCCAGACATTCTAACTATAAAACATATTGGCTATATTTCTATTTTATTAATTTTGGTAATTATTGCCCTCCTCAGAGGGATACTCATTCCCCCACAAGTCGCAAAGGGCATGCTGGGATTGGGCCTCTCCCAGCATCCCTTTCACCAATGCCAATATCTTCCAGTTTGGGCAGCTGCTTAGCTGTCATGTTCCAAATCCTCTTGGTTTCTCCCATCTAGAGTAGACCAACCAAATCAACTGTTGAACTTTGGAGTCGACACATAGGAAAATCTAACTGGTTCAAGGATCTACTCTACTTTCGGCATCCAATGGGATTTATGTTCATGTGAACCAGCTATTTAATGGGGCGTCAACACATAGGGAAGTCTAACTGGTTCAAGGGTCTACTCTGGTGTCCGGGAAAGCTGCCAACGAACAGCTGATAAGAGTGTGCCAAAGAAAGGTAAAGAAAAGCAAGGCTTTATAGCAGCAAAGATATAGTTCTGAAGGCACAATACCAGTCCAGTGTGCAATGGAGCAAAACCAAAAGCCAGTCCAGGGTTCCAGAGGGCAGTTCGACAAGTCCAGTCCAGGGTCAAGAGTGTCAGACAATAGGTCAACGAGTCCGGTCCAAGGTAAAGAGATCTAGGTCTATCTGAGGTCTAGGAAGCAAGGAGTCCAGCAACAAAGTCCAAGTGAGTCAGAGAGGGCAGCTTTCACCAAAGAAATGCAGATAGACTCTGACTAAGAGGCTCGGCGTCTGCCAGGTGTTTATATCAGGCCAGCTCCCTGTCGCAGCTGCTGGGTGATTAATGAGTATTTCTCAGCTAACCTTTGGGAACGCCGAAGGCATGCCCTTTCTGTCCTTCTTTGGCTGAAGCTAGGTACCTCAGTATCTTGCTCCTCTATGTCTCCCAGGCCTGGAACCTCTGCTAGGGAAAGGCTGGGCTGCTGAGCCACAGGGTCCATTGGAGGGGATACAACAGGGCTAGGGCCAGGCTGAGCCAACTCTCCAGGAGCTGGGAGAGCAGAGCTGGGGCCTGGCTCAGCCTCAGGTTCCCCTGCACCTGAGGGGCTAAGTCCTCCTCCTCGTCCTCCAAATCCTCCTCGTCCCTGGCCATGACACTGGGCTTCTGATAGGATTTAGGCTAATGTATTGCCTTGCCATAAGGGGATCCACCCATAAGAAGATCCACCTAGACTTCAGACAGGCCCCAGACTATGGCCCCATTCATACTGGGGTAAAAGACATGGAGGGAACTGGGATGATCC
>NW_024817663.1:0-2070 GCF_019175285.1 Sceloporus undulatus | reverse complement strand
GACAGTCAGCCAGAAGAATCCCATATTTTCCAACTCCCTGCTTCAAATATTACTAGCCCCAACCTAGATTTTGGGGAGGGAAGATTTAGGCCTAAATCCTGTTAATCCCAACTGTAGTAGACTTATTGAATCAGTGTTAATTGGTGCATTCACTTGAATGTAAGTTTAATTTATTGCATGGCTGTCCTCTTGTTGGAGCTAACAATAGGATTCATGTCTTAGCATACTGCCGAACAAGGCCTGATTCCTTTAATTTGCACATGCATACAAAATAAAGAGCTGCTATGCCTTCTTGTGGGACTGGCTCAAGTTATTTTGCTGACAGAAGCAAAGAATAAGACCATGGGCAGGAGGCTTGGAATGATGGGCTGAATGTGGTACAGGGGACACATGCCGCCAACGGGTCTCTCTCTGCCAAATTTTGATTGGATAAATGGGTTTACAGGTGGAAAAAATACATCTTTAGAGGGTGACGTTTTGTCTTACAATGCTGTTTCCCTATGCCACCACAAACAGCCAAAAATCACTCCCTTAATTGACCAGAGCTGACTATTCTAATTCTTAAAAATGACAGCCACATAGCTAAAGAGCTAGGAAGGAATTGTAGTGGTGTGAGTGTTGGATTAGGACTCGAGAGACCAGGGTTTGAATCCTAGATCTGCCATGTAAACCCACTGGTTGGCCTTGGGTGAGTCACTGTCTCTCAGTCTCAAAAGGATGGCAATGGCAAACCTCCTCAGAAGAAACTTCCCAAGCAAAACTCATTATAGGTTCACCTTAGGGTCACCATAAATTGGAATTGACTTGAAGGCCCACAACAACAACAACGGGGGTGCAAGGGGGTTGCAGGAAGCGCACAACTCTGGCCTCCATCATTGCAGTTCTCCTTCATTGCAGCTCCACACAATCCATTCCCTGTTGTATGAGACAGTGGTCTCTATCTACAAATGTGAGGGACAGTGCAGCCCTCCAAGATGTTGCCAGACTGGAATTCCCAGCAACAGTAAACCAGCGTGGCCAGTGGTGAGGGATCATGGGACGTGTAATCCAACATCTGGAAAGTTCCATGTTCTCATCCCGTCTCTACCTCATGACAGGGCTGGCCCTGGCCTTCTTGCATTCTCCCTCCCCATCATCCTTTCAGCTTTTCCTATGTTGAAGTTGGGATTCTTGCCAAGGCTGGAGTTTATAAAGAAATCCTCAAAAAGCCAAGGTGCAATTATTCCAGTTGAATTCACGCTGAGGTATAAAAGCTTGAGTATGTGGGATATTCACCACATAGGGGACACGGACCACAGTTTTAACTAAAATGCAGTATGGTTTGAGGGTGCTGCGTGCAACCGAAGTCCTGAAGGCTCCATGTATTACATGGCAAGCAGTGACAAAACCCAGGAACGCTGTTTCCATGTACAATAGCTTTTTCTTGGTATCCCATTATGTCACCCAGATTTGGGCTTAGGTGAACCCAGAAATCTTCGGCCGTGGCATCCACCTCCCACCCTCATCCTTCTTTTTGCTATAGCCCAGGCAATATGGAAAGAAGTCAATGGGGGAAGGGGTGTGATGCCAATCCTAGTGGGTTATGAGAGTCAAAATTGCCCCCCCAACTCTCCACAGTTTCAAACCCCCACCCTGAATGGTCGGAACATAGAAGAGGCCTTCTCAGTGGCTTTCCCCAAAATTTTGAACTTCTTAGAAAGGATAACCCTCCCTGTTATATTGACACCTCCCTACTTTCTTTCTGCACACAGATAAAGACTCTTCTGTTTCAATGGGCCTTTGAGAATTGATTGCTTAGGCCTTGGATGATGATGATGATAGCAACAATAACAATAAAATATTTCTTTCCCACCTTGGTTCAAGACAACGTACAACTTATTAAAATACAAAACACAAATTACTGAATATACTCATGTATAAGTCTAGAAATTTGAGTAAAAAAAATTGACCCCAAGAACCTGGGTGGACTTATCCACGGGTCAATGCAAGTGCTGTACCTTAATTCAAAATAATGTCCAGAGAGGAGATGCAATGAAAACATTGTTACATCTTATTCTCAATGCATCTCTT
>NW_024817662.1:0-2070 GCF_019175285.1 Sceloporus undulatus | reverse complement strand
TTTTTTCTGTTTTTCTATATGTATCTACCTGTGTGTTGTCCACCCTAATACATTGTTCACATTGAGTATGTGTGTGTGTGTGGATAGATAGATAGATAGATAGATAGATAGATAGATAGATAGATATAGATATAATAAGTAAATAAATATAGGGCTGCCAACCGATACCAGGTGCTGTAGGCTATATTTCAAAGGAAGAAATTAACAAAACCACCTCTGAGTATTAAACTTGAAGGCCTATGTGTAAATGTATGCGCATGTGCCTTTTTGGCAGTCTCCTATCCAAGTACTAACCAAGACTAGCCCTGTTTAGCTTCCAAGATTGGATGGGATCTGGTGCCCTTAGGGTATTTAGGTACATTTGTTTTGTTTGTATACACAATCCCTTCAAGTCACCTATCAGTTTATGGAGACTCCATGAACTTCATAGCGTTTTCTTAAGCAAAGAATACTCAGAGGGGATTTTGCCACTTCTTTCCTCTGAAGTATAATTACAGCACCTGGGATTCATTGGCATTCTCCTGCCCAAGTCCTAACTAGGGCTGACCTTGTTTAGTTTCCAAAATCAGGGGATCTGGTGCCCTCAGTATATTTAGGCATGTGTGTACACCCCCCCCCCCCCACACACACACAGAGAGAGAGAGAGAGAGAGAATTCAAAGCTGTGTTATTTGTGGGGTTTTTTGGGCTATGTGGCCAAATTCTGGAAGAATTTATTCCTGACGTTTTGCTAACAGCTGTGGCTGGCATCTTCAGAGGGTGGTGGCATGGAAGTGTGTGTACATATATACCTGTGGGACCCTTGTTTGGAGGAAGCAGGTTTTTACATGTTAATGGCGGAGTTTGTGTGTTGTACTGTGCTGAATGGCGCAGCCTGGAAGTGTGTTGTGTGAAGGATACGTCAGGGGGATTTGTATCTATTTAACTGGTAATCCATTCTGTTTCACCATAGACAATGGATTACATGTGTGTGTATATACATGTGTGTCTATGTATATATGTGTGTGTGTGTATATATGTATGCATATATGTATGTATACATATTTGAATGTGTATATATGTGTGTGTGTATGTATAAATGTGTGTATGTATACGTACACATATGAGTGTGTGTTTGCATATGTGAATGTTTATATACACTTGTTCCTCCATATTCGCTGGGGTTAGGGGCACAAGACCCCCGTGAATATTGAAAAACCACTAATAACAAAAACACCATGTTTTTACCTGAGAGGACACCTCTCTAGGAATCTCTAGGTCCTCCAGGGAAACTATGTGGCCAACGTTAGACAGACACTGACCCTAGAACTGCCCTGAAGGAGCTACAAAGTCCTAGAAGAGCATTCTCTCTAGGAATAATCTCTGGGTCTTTCAGTGCAACTTTTAGTTAAAGTGCACTGGAAGACCTAGATATCCCTAGAGAGAACATATTAATAAAATCCGTGAATAATCATATTCGCAAATATGGAGAGATGAGTGTATATGTGTATGTAGACGTGTGTATGTATATGTGTGTGTATATATATGTATGTATGTATGTATGTATATGTGTGTGTGTATGTATTTCTCTCTCTCTATGTGTGTGTGTGTGTATTGTATATAAGGAGCTGGATATAGTTAATAAGGAGCTATGTGTGTGTGCATATATATATGTATGTATATATATGTCTGTGTATGTATATGTGTGTATATTTGTTTATATATATACTGTATATATATATATATATATATATATGAGTGTAAAGTATTTCTCTCTCTGTGTGTGTGTATTGTATATAAGGAGCTGGATATAGTTAATAAGGAGCTATGTGTGTGTATATATATGTAGACAGAGAGAGCGAGAGCTCCTTATTAACTCTCTCTGTACTGAGTGAATAATGAATGAGGGAGCTTGTTGTGATGTGGGAGGAATGATGCAGGCCTGGGGCTGGTCGGTCAGTCACAGCAGAGGAGGAGGCCCTGGGGCTGGCCTCCTGTTTCCCAGAGGGAGGCCTGGAGCACTGGGGGCCGGGCGAGGGTCTGCTCCGCCTCGGAGGAGGAGGAGACTGGGCGGAGCGGCCAGGCCAGGCCC
>NW_024817661.1:0-2070 GCF_019175285.1 Sceloporus undulatus | reverse complement strand
TTTTTTTCTGTCCATATGTCTGTTTATGTTTTAAAGTTATGTTTTGTTAAATTTAGGTTTTAATTGCTGCTAGTATAGATAATTGTTTTGGGTTATAAATTTGGCTGGGGATTATGGGCCGTGGTTTATGTTAGTTAGATGGGGGACTGGGATTTGTTGCAGCTAGCTAGCATAGCAATAATAGCATTCAGAATTTGTGGGATGTTGGCTGAAGAAAGTTGGGGACCGGTACTACCAGAAAGGGATCTAGCTTCTTCGAATGTCTGGGGCAGGGAGAGATTGTGTGTGAGAGAAGGATGGCAAAGTGGGGCTGGTTAATAATGGGGGATTGATGGTGGGAATTGTAGGTGGGGACTGGGTTTGGTAGAAGCTGGAGTTTTAGGTTCTGGGGTTTCAATATATTCTAGGCAGTTCTGGCTTAAACATATTTCTGATATGTGTTTTCAATAAAGTGCTTTGCTATTTCAACACACTGGACTCTGATGCACAGAAGTTGTGAATTTGCACAAAACTGATACTTTCATCTCTCCTCAGTCCTCAGCTCCATTCCCAGGTGTAAGAACAGCAGAGACAAAAACACATACATCTATATATCTCTATCTCTATCTCTATCTCTATCTCTATCTCTATCTCTATCTCTCTATCTATCTATCTATCTATCTATCTATCTATCTATCTATCTATCTATCTATCCATGTGTGTATATATAGTATACACAGAGAGACTTTCCAAAGCAGAGCCTTCCTTTCCTGCCTTTCCTGGGCTCCATTACAGGCTCTTCAATATCTCCTCAAAAGAAGGAAGGAAGGAAGGAAGGAAGGAAGGAAGGAAGGAGAGGCTCCTGAAACCCCGGCGCACTCCTTCCCTTCCCTCAAAGGCCGCCAGTGGAATAAACAGCAGCAGCAGTAAGGCCCTGATGCTCCCTGTGCATGATCAGAAGGGGCCTTTGGATGAATGTGCGCATGCGCAGTCCCAGACCTGAAGCCACTGCTGCCCTCACAGTCTGTTCTGAAGAATGGAAATGGGGGACAACCCTTATTCATTTAGAAGAATGGCTTGAGGATCTTCTGGGGGGGGGGGGGGTTATAAGTGTCAGCAACTCATCTGAGCCATATAACCAATGCTGGCATATAGCAGAGTATATATGGTTCACAGCCCTCAGTAGAGATAACAGCAACTGGATGCCTTCCAGGAACTGAAGAATGCAGGAATCTTCAGGGACTCTCAACAACTGATGCCAGGCTTCAGCTGATTAACGACCAGACAAGCCAAGTCTCCCGAAGTGCTATCTTTATTTACAGAGTGCTATCCAAATCACCAACGCTAGAATACAGATCACACGAATACCAACTCCTACTACAATCCACAAGGCATCACTGGACGCCATTGAGTTTATATAGCCTTCAGACCATGTGGTCTCCCAAACTCAATCACTTCCTGTCCCACACTCTAAAGTGTTTTCTTGTGCAATCCAGACACATATTTCATCATCCAGGCTTAGTGCACGCAGGCACCAGAGTATCCTTGAGCCTATGAGCATCAGCTGTGTATAATCAGCCTTGTCCTTTCCAGTGCTGGATACTCATGGTCAGACACACACACATCTAAGCATTTCCCAGTGTGCTGACTTTAACCCTTTGACAATAAGAAGGAAGGAAGCCCCTCTTTCCTCAAAGAAAGGCGGGGCTACCAGGCCTCCTCTCCCTCTTTCCTTCCTTGCCTCCTCCTCGGTGGATTCCTTGGGGCCCAGGTACTTGGGGGGTTATTATGAGAAAAGAGGGTGGGGGATTCCTTAGAGAGAGGCATGGCCATGGAGGGGATCATGATCCAAATATAAAAAGGTCTTTGAGGAGCCCCCTCCCTCCTAGAAAGTGGAGCAGAGGAAAGACCCTGGAATAATGTGTCCAATTCTGGGCACCATAACTTACAAAGGATGTGGAGAAAGTGGAGCATGTCCAAAGGAGTGTGACTAAAATGGTGAAGGGTCTGGAAACCATGCCCTATGAAGAACACCTTAGCGAACTGGGAGTGTTTAGCCTGGAGAAGAGACGGTTAAGAGGTGATATGATA
>NW_024817660.1:0-2070 GCF_019175285.1 Sceloporus undulatus | reverse complement strand
TGTATACGTGCCTTCACGTTGCCTGTTGACTTAGGGCAACCACATGAATTTCACAGTGTTTTCTTAGGCAGGGCATACTCAGAGGTGGTTTTGCCAGTTCCTTTCTCTGAAATATAACCAAAGTTCCTGGTATTCATTGGCTGTCTCCCATCCAAGTACAAACCAGAGCTAACCCTGCTTAAGGGCCTTTTTATCCCTTCCCATTTGAAATCTACTCTCTTGTAATGTCAAACCTTTAGACCTGCTCCAATTACCTTTCATACCACCAACAGCCCCAGTACAGTTGACTAGATATAGAGTTTTTTAATTAACTGTAAATGATTTTGTAGCTTCAGTACTCAAGTTATAATTAAACAGTAATCAAAAGTTACTGGAGCAGTGTTTGAAAAGCACCTAGTTTAATAATGGAGACCATGTTTCTGTGCTGAACCAGTGTCTGCTGTCAGTAATGGACTGGATGAATGCAAACAAATTGAAGCTTAATCCAGACAAGACAGAGGTGCTCCTTGTCAGTCATAAGGCAGATCAGGGAATTGGGGCTGTGCCTGAGCTGGATGGGGTTACACTCCCCATGAAATCTCAGGCTCGCAGCTTGAGTGTGCTCCTGAACTCAACTCTGAACCTGGATGCTCAGGTTTCAGCAGTGGCCAGGAGTGCATTTGCACCATTAAAACTTGTGCAACAGCTGCGCCCATTCCTAGAGACGTCAGATCTGGCTACAGCGACACGTGCTTTGGTTACATCCTGTTTGGACTACTGTAATGCACTCTACATGGGGCTGCCTTTGGAAACTGTTCGGAAACTTCAGCGGATCCAAAATGCTGCAGCTAGAATGCTGACCGGAGCCAGTTATAGGGAACTTACAACTCCTGTATTGAAACAGCTTCACTGGCTGCAGGTTTGTTTCCAAGCATAATTCAAAGTGTTGGTCACAACCTATAAAGCCCTACACGGCTTAGGTCCAGACTATTTGAGAGACCGTATCTCCCCATATGAACCACATAGAGCCCTGAAATCTTCAGGAGAAGGCTTTCTCTTGGTCCCACCACCATCCCAGGCCCACTTGGTGAGGACATGAGAAAGAACCTTCTCAATGACTGCTCCCATCCTGTGGAATGCCCTTCCATGGGAAACTGCTGGCAGGCCTCTTAAGATCTTGCAGGCTTGGTTTTATTGGGGGATGAGGGGGTTGATTTTAGGTTATTATTTTTAACTTTTTATGTTTAAAATTTTATATTTGTAATTTTTTATATTTTTTCAATGTTAAATCTATGATTTTAATTGTTGTTTTAATGTGTTTTATATGTGTTAGCCACCTTGGGTGCCACTTTGGGAGAAAGGCGAGATAAAAATAAAATAAAATAAAATAATCATTTGCCTTTATCATATAATATCAGGGGGGAAGACATTCAGAGGATCAGAAGGGAATGTTAACAGTTCTGAAGCAGGAAAGAGTTATGTGATTAAAGACAGATATGGAAAATTGGAGTTAAGGTGCAAACATCTTGCTTTCTGCTTCCATCCATACCAATATGCCTTTTAATTCACTCCGGGGTGATGTTTTTAGCAGCATCTCTATGATAAAAGTAATGACTCTACTGCCTGTGAAAGAGGTTCTTTAACGTGTATCCTTCCACAGTTTTTCCTTTTACAGTGGGCACTTGGTATCCACTAGGGTTTAGTTCCAGGACCCACCCCAAGCTTTGCTTTTGGGATTTTCTTTTTCTTTCTTTTCTTTTTTTGCGAGGGGGAATGTTTTCAAGCAGCTGGTAGTTGAATCCATGGATGCAAAGTCTGTGGATCAAAAAGGTTGGCTGTATTCACCACAGCTGCTGACTTACAATGCTACCCGACAGATGAAGCAAAGAGTTGAAACATATAAAGATAGGGTGCATGCATTGCAGAAAAGTGTCAAAGATATTTTTGGCTACACAGATATTATTCGATAGTTAGTTGTTTCAGAATTTGAAATATGGCTCTGTTTAATTTAGCTGTAGGCTAAATGTTCATATGCTGAATACTGGGCTTAATCTCCTCGTGTCTGGGCAACATCTGTAAAGGTAAAAAAAA
>NW_024817659.1:0-2070 GCF_019175285.1 Sceloporus undulatus | reverse complement strand
TATAATCTGCTACCCTCCAGATGTGTTGGACATCACCCACAGCCAGAGAAAGACTACAGTGCAGCTATGTTCTTGAAAGTGCAACATTAGAGCTTTATCACACTTGTCTGATTTCCTGCCACAATCATGCTAGTTTAAGAATAGAAGTATACTGGCTTGGCATCATTTCTTATCACAATTTTCCCCACAGTAGAGTTTGGTGACCCATGTATCATCTGTTTTTTGCACTGCTAAACACTGCCCTCTGGGAGGAAGAGAGGGAACAATCAATCCCAGCTGCCAACCACCTCCCAAAGCCAGTTGCTGTGCGAATGTGCACACAACACAGCAGCCAGCTTTGAGAAGGTGTTGACAGCTGCAATTGCTGCAAGAGGAAGGGGAGAGAAGAATCATGCCACTTGCACCCAAGTGGCTGCCTGAGAAGCAGAACTGCTATGAGAGGGACCTATTGAACAAAGGCAATAATGAAATAGCAGTGAGACTGAGAGCCTTTTGATGTGTTTTGCCCATCAATGAAAAGGTGCACTAAAGTAACAAATGGACAGCGCTGTGTGATACGTACCAGCCAAAGACAATTTTGTTTTGTAAAAATTCTGCTTTTACAGCCTTGTATGATAAAGTATGTAGTTCCATAATAGAAGAAATGTGGAACATATGTGAAACAGAGATGTACATTTGAAAGCAAGATTATGAATTGCTCAAAATCAGTGTGTTGATTTTTGTTGCTCTGCCTTCCAATTAACAAATGAACAACAAAATAAACAACCTAATTCTGCCTATATTATAATTTTTTTCCTCTGCTGAGACTGCTTCCTATTGGGAACAAGAGGGAGGTCTGAATTAGATGGCATGTTGGCAACAGTGAAGCTTTGTTGACATTCATATATACAAATTTCAAAATGTAATATACCAGCATTCAAACGGCGCCTTTCCTTTATGTGTAGTTTGCGTTTGGGAAAACAGAGTTGCTTAGAAAGCCACTTGTGATAAGATGGACAAGTGGTGAGGTCAACCAGTCGCAAAACCTCACAAACGCCCTGTTGAAACAAAAAGAAAACAAAAAGCGGTTGAGTTGATACTGTGGACCCACAACTAATGATTTTGTGGCACTTAATAAAAGCTGCACATTTGTGTAGCCTTTAGATACATGTGCACTGCAACTCTCAGCAATCCTGAGTATTGTAAGGCCTGAACAGACAGGCCAAAATTAAGCTGCTTCAGGTCACTTTGGAGGTATACTGTTTAAATGATACATGCATCCTAAGAGGCTGGAAGCCACACCAAAGCCATCTCCAGTCCTAAGGACTGGAGCACAGCTGTGGCAAGAGCTTCTGGCCTCTTAAGATGTGTGTCATTTAAAAGCAGCTTTATTTTGGCCTGTCTGTTTGAGCCCATAGTTAGGGATAAGGAATATTGTAAGCTGTAGTTCAACATCATCTGAAAGGACACAACATTCCAAACCTTTCTGTGTGGGGATTGCTTTTTAAGAACAGCTAAAGGTGAGTGATTCTGCAGACTCTCTGGAGATCAGTTTTATGTGTGTTACGCAGGGATGCAGAAGCTAAAGCAACTTTCCCCAACTTGGTGCTCTCCACATGTTTTGCACTACAACAGCCCAAAACAACATGACTAATAGTAAGGGATTATGGCAGTTATAGACCCCTTGACTCACAGAAAACAAACCCTGCAATAGGTAGATGCCTTCTGCATGTTTTCCTCTTTACTTGCTCTAGCTTCTGATGCAGTGGGAAAAGTATATCAGCCTTTGGTTACTGAGCAGAATCAATGTTACTGTTCTTGCTCGCCTCTCGCAGATTTCAGTACTAAGACCAAAATCACCTCTTCTCAACAACTTTCTTCCATCCACATGAATCTTTCATTATATTTTTCATCATTCTGTTGCAATTCATGGGCTACTTGGACATCAAGGACATTTAAATATTATCACCTTAAGAGGATATTCCCTCCTGAACTGCACTACTTAGAGCTTTCCTGTACATCCTGAATGAGTATTCCATTTTTGCAACTTTCTAAGAAAGAAGTGTGTGTGTGTGTGTGTGTGTGTGTGTG
>NW_024817658.1:0-2071 GCF_019175285.1 Sceloporus undulatus | reverse complement strand
CCCTCCTCACTCGTGGCCGTGAGGTTGGGCTAAGGGGTTTTTATTGTTTTTATGTAGAGATGATGCTGTTTTTAATCTGTTTTATATTGTATTTGCTGCACTAAGGTGCATTTGTAAGCCGCCCTGATCTATTTGGAAGGGCGGGGTATAAATAAAATTTTATTATTATTATTATTATTTAGACAGCTGCGCCAGCGACGCAAGGCAGAAAAGGGCCAAGCGGCCCCTTTCTCCTCCTCCTCGCCGCCGTTGAGTGTCCCTGGGGCCTTTTGCCACTTCCCCGCAGCTTGGAAAGCGGCGGATCGGGGCCTCAGAGGCTGCCGTTGTGGGGAAAGGGCCAGATACAGGCCGCCCCAAATGGGTGGTCTGTAATGCGCCTTAGGCAGATGGGGGGGAAAGTTTATTCTTTTAAAATGAAGTTGGAAAATGCAGCGACCCTTACGTTCATAGCTCAGTTTCTGGATTTATCACTGTGAAACAAGAGAATTGGTAATTCAGTGAGCATATTCTTACAAACAAAAATTACTGCTGAAGATAGGAAGCTGCTGGGCCTCTGCAGCATTCCTGAGATTGAGCATTCCTCCAATTCACTTTCAGCTATGGCATTAATATTCCCTCCCACCGATGGCTTTATATTAAACTGTTGCCCAGCCTGCTTTTCTTTGGAAGGAATGGACATGGATGGCATTAGAGGTGCTTAGTCCATCGCCTGACCAGATACTGATACTCTTTATCTACTCTGTTAGTATTTCCTGTTGCTTCATAGATCGTTTGCTGTTAACAGGAGCCATTTTACTTTGGCATTAACTAATATCCAGGTTATCAGGGCTGTTGAAATAATACTTGTTTATATTCTGCAAAGTTTGGATATTATTTGATTTGTATTTCTTTCACAGAACTATTCTAAGAATTTCCATCAACATTTTCATTTGTGCACGAGGCAAATTCCCCAGGCTTTTTCTTTCACAAAAATAATCCAATGAAGGTTTTCCTTTCAGTGAAATATGGTGGATGTGTGACAAGGCCCTGGGCTGTCCTTTTAAGAGCAAGGAATGATAAGGAAACACCTTGCATAGGAACTCATCCCCTGCTTCAAGCACTCATTTTCTCCCATTATGAGAGTTGCAGAACTAACTGGTGCATGAAGCAACAACGAAATCAAAATGTTTTGGCTTTTGCTCTAAGGTTTGCAGGCAACAGGCAGTGAAAACCTTGAATTGTGCCAAGATACGCTGCAGTATTTAACATGATTTATTAGCCTCTCCTCCTTAGGTTGCCAAACTCTATGGCATAAATGCAGGAGCTGCAGATGGTGCTGGAGGTTACCATTTGCTTAACTTCTGGGGAAAAGGTTCGTGGAAGACATGTCTGCCTTGAGTACAGTTGTTCTGAATAGGGGCAAGGGCAGACAGATGGTTACCTGATGCTCCTTAGTCTCCGAGGTCCAAAACACACTACTGCAGAAATAATCCAGTTTGATACTGTTTGATACTAGGGAATGTTGGGAACTGTAGTTTTGTGAGACATTTAGCCTCCTCTGTCAAAGAGCTCTTGTGCCACATCAAAGTACATTTCTCAGAATTCCATAGCATTGAGCCAAGGCAGTTCACGTGGTGTCAAACTGGATTATTTCTGCAATGCAGATGCAGCCTGGGCCACTGGAATGGCTTAGCTGAACACCATTACATGATGACTGCAGTTCACAGTGCCACTTGTCCCCACTAGGTCCTCCTTGCCTAGGGCTGCTCCTAGATTGGACCTCACTGGCTTAGAATGGTGTGCCAGCCGCGGCTGTTCTTGACAGGAATAGCAAGGCTACAGTGGCTAGCCACAAGGTTGGACTGCTGCAATGCATTCTGTGTGGGTCTGCCCTTCATCCCATCTGGCTGCTTTATCCCACTAGGGGCAAATGGGATTTAAATGAGAGTTAAACTAGAGAAAACCAGGAAATGTTGTGTGATAAACATCAGGCATGTCCTGGTTTTCTCTAGTTTAACTCTCATTTAAATCCCATTTGCCACTACTGGGATAAAGCAGTGAGAAGCCTCAATTGGGATAAATGCTTTGGCTA
>NW_024817657.1:0-2071 GCF_019175285.1 Sceloporus undulatus | reverse complement strand
AATTCCTGGGATTTGTAGTTTGTTGTGGCACTAGAGCTGTTTGAAAGAGAAGGCAAATTTCTCACAAAACTACAATTCCATAGCATTGAGCCATGACAGTTAAAGCACTGTCAAATTTAATAATTTCTGCTATGCATATTAGTCCCTAGACTCACTCATGTAAAACGAAACTAGAATTTAAACTTGGTAAATGCATGAAAGCAACATCAACATGCTGTTTGAGACAAATCTTTTTCCAGGTTGTGGCAAGTCAACAACTTCTGTACAACATATGATTTGACCCAGCTGCATAGAGAAGAACATAAATTTTGAAAATAATAAACTAATTTGTACTGTTGTAAATTAAGATAAGCTACATTAGCAGCTTTATCACTGCTTTGTAGTTGTATTTATTGTTCCATTAAATGTGATGATAATAATAATAATAATAATAATAATAATAATAATTAATTTGTTTTATTTATATACCGCTATTCCAAAGATCATAGCGGTGAACAGCAAATAAGCTGATGCCCCTACCTGATGAACCTAATTTGTAAATTTTTATGTTAAAATGTATGTAAATCTTTATTTAGATGTTTGACCTCCAACACTGATATTTTAATTGCAAGGAAAGTTTCTGCAGACTCTATAGGAAGATTCACATAAAATACAAATAGCTGTTTTTGACAAGCATTTTTAGATGAAACCAGTGGTAAAGGTCATCCAGAGTTTTGCAGTGCAGTGCAAATGACACCTAACTCCACTACTCCTTTTCATACCAATCCAAGGATGCTGTCTTGATCCTAAATCAGTGTTTGCCATGAGTAATGGACTGGATGAAAACAAACAAATTGAAATTTAATCCAGAGAAGACAGAGGTGCTTCTTGTCCTTTGGAAAGCAAATCAGAGAATAAAAATTCAACCCATGTTAATTTAGATTACACTTCCATTAAAGACACAGGTTTGCACTTTGGGTGTACTTGACTCAGTTTTGAACGTGGAGGCCTAGATTTCTGAACTGGTCAAGAGCGCTTTTTGCACATTTAAAGCTTGTGTGCCAACTGCGCCTATTCCATGAGATGTTTGATCTGGTCTCAGTGGTACATGTCTCAATATATTCCATTTGGACTACTGTAACATGCTGTACTTGGGGCTGCCTTTGAAGAATATCCAAACACTTCAGCTGGTCTAAAGAGCTGCAACCAAACTGTTAACTGGGGCAGGTTACAGAGACTCCTGTTAAAAAGCTCAACTGGCTGCCAGTTTGTTTCCAGGGACAATTCAAAGTGCTGGTTATGCCCTATAAAGCCCTATATGATTCAGGTCCAGGATATTTGCCAAACTGTATCTCCCTGGGTGAGCTGGATTCAGATAGCAACAGAAAGAGCCCTCTCCCACACATTACAAGACCTCAAGACTGTTCAGGTTTCGGTGTGACTGTTATCTATGTAATAAAAAAATGTGCGTGTTAAGAACCTATCTAATCCCAACATTATGCTCAAGAGGGCCCAGAAAAAACTCTTTCAGGAAACAAGTACTGTACTGTACAAAATCACTCTGTAGTGTATGCTTGCCAATGGCTGATATATCAAGGCTAATTGTCTCTGATACTAGAGAGAATACTGAATTCAGTTGATAAGTAAGTAGCTCAGTGCCCTTCAGAAGTTTTGTAAGATAGTTTCCTTAATTCCTGCCCATTGGTCATGCTGGATAGAGATATGGGAATTGTAGTGTACACCAGCAGGTCATTCAGACATCTTTTTTTTTAGTAGAATGGTGTGAATAATCTCACTCATGCATTCTGGGTTTGTTATTCACACTACTGAATTGCATCTCTGCACTTCTCTGTGAGTTCAGTTGCTCACACATGTCAGCACCCAAATAAACATGGATTCAATTATGCACATGTATTTGAAATGCATTCAAGGCATGCAGAGTTTAATTCCATGTCTGTTTGCATTGGTTATTCACACTGCCAACAATGCAAATCTTTAAAAACAAAAACCCAAAACCCTGGTATTGATTATCCTGGGTTAAGTAGGCTTTTTTGCAGCCCTCCCCCCAAACCTAATTGGGTGCATTCAGGAT
>NW_024817656.1:0-2071 GCF_019175285.1 Sceloporus undulatus | reverse complement strand
AGGAACTTCCTGAGAGTAAGAGCTCTTCAGTAGTGGAATATATTCCCTTTGGTGGAGTCTCTTTCTTTGGAGGTCTTTAAACAGAGGCTGGATGGCCATCTCTTGGGGGTGCTTTGAATGTCTATTCCTGCATGGCAGAAGACTGAACCGGATGGTACTTCGGATCTGTTTCAACTCTTTGATTCTATCATTCTAAAGTGGAATCATAGCGGTCTGACAGTGAATTATGAAAGGGCCCTCAGTCTTCACAGGAAGGGCAATGGATTCAGGTTCCTTACCCACAGAGGCCACATTCTGATAATTCTCCATCATCACAGAACTGTACATAAGTTTCTGCTTTTTCGTCAACAGTTTCCATTCCTCTTCGGTGAAATATACCGCCACATCTGCAAAGGTCACCTGCAACAGAAAATAGCCCTCATCCAGAGAGTAACTAAACAAAAGGGGAGGAAAGCAAATGGTGCGTTGCAAATATTATTTTAACACTTCAGAATTCAGTCCAGGAAATAACCTGAAATTCTGCAAGCATGAAAAAAGCTACATCCTCTGAGATCCAGTTTGTCTCCAATTCTTTCAATATAATATATAATGAGATAAACAATATAATTTGGGCCATTTCTGGAATATTATTGTTTGATTAAGATACTGACTATCTCAATACGTATAGTACATTTACTCACCAATGAATCATTTAGCCATATCTCACCTAATTTCAGAGGCAAATTTCATTTTTAAAACCAGTTCTGGGGAGTACTCTGGGTTTCAGGGCCACTGGGCCCACCCTCCATTTAAGTCCAGAGATATTCTTCCATATCCCCCAGCATTTCACAGATGGGGAAAGAAAGACACATGTGCACAAGCAACACCAGAAGAGGATCAAGATGGCCAAAGTTGTTAATTAGAAAGATCACACAAGCAAGGAAGGTTACAGCAGTTTGCTTTTGCTTCCGACTCCTGGCAAGGGCAAGACCCTGCTTCCTTCTCTCCTCCCCTCTCCCCTCTTTTGAGTTGATGGGATGCACACTCTTTTGAACATGGAATACATTTTGCAGCAACTGAACTGACCTGAGGAGAAGAGGGAAAGTGGGAGGAGGAGAGTGAAATAGGACATTTTCAAAGCCCCTCAAAAAATGAGGTGACAGAGGATTAACCAGGACTCTCTCTGCCAAAGTGGGACAGTATGTTCTCCGCTTGCTTTCATGAGCTGGCCCAGACACAGATGAAACTAAGAGTCAGCATGGCAACTTACCAAAGAGCTGTTGTATCTTGGAAACCTCTTTCTCTTGCAGACCAACTCCCTCCGCTTGGCCTTTGTGTCGGCCATCAGATGGGCAGGGGTCCTGGTGGTCTTGCACTTGCTGTGTACAAGGAGGTCGAGATGAAGTTCCTGAGGAAAGGGACCAGGGTTAGGATCGGCTTGGCAAGAAACCCTGCAGCACTCAAAGAGACAGAGAACAACATCCTGCTGGTGACATACGCAGGAGACATATGCCTCCTTTGGGCCGATGCAGAGCTGGGCATCCCCTTCCTCCCTCTGCACCAAACAAAGTCCCCTGGAGCTAGCATAGATTCACTGCAGCTCCCCTACACAACAGATACTCCATGCCTTCTTGGAGTGGTTGGGGAGTAGGGGATGAGGAACTGGAGAGGGTCCTAGCTATGTCCCCATAGATAGATGTGAAATGAGCGCATCATAAATAAACAAACAAACAAATAAATCATCTGCTGAAACCTCCAGAGGTCCCCAGTGATTTTCTCCAGCATCAGCCCCTTTCCCAAGAGGGCTGCATCCACACTATAGAAACAAGGCACTCTCAAACCTCTTTAAATACTCAGTGCTATGGAATCCTGGGATTTTACCTTTGGGACACTTAGCCTTCTCTGTCAAAGAGCTCTGGTGCCACAATGAACTACAAATCCCAGGAATGCACAGGATGGAGCCAGGAGAGTTAAAGCGGTTTCGAACTGGATTAATTCTGCAGTGCAGATACAGCTTGAGTTGGTTGTAAAAGGGCAGAAGCACCCAAGTCTGGTTTTTACCTTCCTAATAATGGGTTTCCTTTAAAAGAAA
>NW_024817655.1:0-2071 GCF_019175285.1 Sceloporus undulatus | reverse complement strand
GTAGATGGGGAGTTTGAGCATGTGATGCTGTGGGGGGGAAGTGATGGGAAGAAGGAGCTTTCATATTTGGAACACTGCTTCAGCTTTGTGAGTTTTGCTGGGACTTGGCTGATAGGTTGGAGCAACATTACTGCTCCTGCTTTCTTTCCTCAGATAAGCCAAGAGAAGAAGTAACAGAATAAAAATGTTTGTGGAGGGGACTGGCTTGAATCTGTGTGGGGAAGGCACGTCTGAGGAAGGAGAGGGAGGAGTATCCAGGGTTGATTCTTCAAAAGAGTCCTTTTTCTCGCTTGCCTCTCTCAGATTGAGAGTCCTTCCTCACCGAAAAGAAAAGTGGGAAGCTAGCTGTGACTCTCTCTGCTCTACTGGAAAACGATTGTTAGTCCTTTCTTGCCAGGAAGAAGCTTCTCATTTGTGCCAGGTCACCTGGGAGGATCAACTGACCTGCGACTGAGAAGCCTCTCACAAGAAGCTTCTTGGTTGTTGCTCAGCCACCTGCTCAGTTTTTTCTCCCAAGATAACCAGCTGCCCAATTGATGCTTGACCGGCTGTATGGGCATTGCTCCCTTTGCCCCCAGTCACTCTGGGAGCAGCAACTTAATAGCCAGTCAGCTGGTCATACTTTTGCTGTAATGCTGCTGTAGACAAGAGTGAGGAGTAGGCCTGGGCTGCCATAATTCACAAATGATGGAGGAGGATGAGCTGGTTGTGAACTGGGTATGACTGAAATAGATACCACTAGCTGCTGTACAAATGGTATACCTACTATCAAGATATTATTGTTGTTGTTGTTGTTGTTGTTATTTCTGTCCCGCCTCTTCAATAAGATAGAAGCAGCTTACATCAATAAAAACCATAACACAATAAAATAAATCCCAATATCCCCTCCCTCCTTGAAACAAGTCCACAATACAACAAGGACTATAATAATATACAGTTAAGATCATTAAAACAGTAGCAGCAAGAACAGTACACCATGGGGCAATCATTAAGACAGTTCACATTGGTCCATATCAATCCATATTAGTGGGGGCAGCTGGGTCAGTCATTCAGGAAAGGCTGGTCAGAAATGACTGCCTTTTTAAAGCTGTTAAGATTAGTAATATGTTGGATCTCCTCCGGCAGGTAATTCCACAATTTGGGGGCAGCAGATGAAAAGGTCCTCTGGGTAACCATAGCCTTGCCTGGTCTTTGTTGGCTGTAGTAAGTTAAAGCCTATTAAGGGCTTTAAAGGTCATCACAAACACCTTGTGCTGTGCCAGAAACTAATAGGCAGACAGTGAAGAGATTTTAAAATCGGTGTTACATGGTCACCTCTAGATTACCTGGTGACTAATCTGGCTGCCATATTTTGGACTAGTTGAAGTTTCCAAACTAGGCACAAGGGTAGCCCAATGTAGAGTGCATTACCAGCACATGTACTAGTTTTTAGGTCTCCTGGCTCCAGGACCGGTCGCAGCTGGCATATCAGCCAAAGCTGATAACAGGCTCTCCTGGTTGTCATGTCTATCTGAGTTAACATTTGAAGGGATGGATCCAGGAGCACTCCCAAGCTGCAAACACAGTCCTTTAGGGGAAATGTGACTCCATCCAGGACCGGTTGACACATCTCCATACCTGGATTAGGGAGCCCAACAACGAGTACCTCCGTCTTATCTGGAGTCAGTTTTAGTCTGTTTTTCCTCTTCCAGTCCATTACCACCTTAGGTGAGAGGCACTTGGATTATTGCTGGAAAGGAAAGGGGGCAGTAGCCCAAAAAGTTTGGGAATGGCTGTCCTAGAGGCTGAAAACTGCCCCCCAAACCTCTGAATTTAACCACGGATATTGTAAAGCCTTTACTGTCCGAGCAGTGATTGAATCATACAGGTCCAGCAATATTATTTGCAAGGATTAGCATTTGGAGTTGGGCAGAAATCAGTTTTACCAGACCCTGCTTCCTTTTATGGCCTGCTTCCTTATATGATTATTCCTACTATTATTTTTTTAAAGCACTGGCAGAGTGCTTTCACCTCTGTGTGATGCTGGCTCGTTTCCAGGGATTTTGACATGCACCTAGAAAATGTCCTCCCA
>NW_024817654.1:1561-2071 GCF_019175285.1 Sceloporus undulatus | reverse complement strand
CTAGGGTTAGGGGGTGCAGAAGCACCGCCCCTTCCTAACCCTAGTACCTATAGAATACGTACAAGATGGCAGCGCCCTGTTCATACGGGCACCGCCATCTTTACGTATAGGACGCTGTGCGTCCGGAAATCGCGCGGCATCTATGACGTTGCGAGTCCACCCCAGATGCCTCGCGACGTCATAGAGGCGCCGCAAAAAGAAGCTCCAAAATGGAGCTTCTTTTTTGCTCGACGCGGGAACCACGCGGTGTGGCTGCTGCAGCTCCCTCACGGAGCAAATGGCGCCGGTGGGAGACCGCCCCAAAGCGGCGGTCTATAACCCGCCACTGAGACTTTCCCATTGTGACTTCAGTATGATGCTCCTTGCCTGAAGCACTGAGACTGTCCCATTGTGACTTCAGTCTGATGCTCCCTGCCTGAAGCATTGAGACTTTCCCATTGTGACTTCAGTCTGATGCTCCTTACCAGAAGCATTGAGACTGTCCCATTGTGACTTCAGTCTGATGCTCCT
>NW_024817654.1:0-1536 GCF_019175285.1 Sceloporus undulatus | reverse complement strand
GTCTTTGCCGAAGCATTGAGACTGTCCCATTGTGACTTCAGTCGGATGCTCTTACATTGACCCGAAGCGCATGGGCACGCACTCGTCCCATTGTGACATTCCAGTCTGATGCACCCTTAGCCTGAAGGCATTGCCAGACTCGTCCATTGTGACTTCAGTCTGAGCACCTTAGCCTACGGAAGCAGGACGACTACCCATGTGACTTCAGTCTGATGCTACCTTAGCCTGAAGCGCCATGCAGACTCGTCCCCATTGTGACTTCAGTCTGATGCTCCCTTTGCCTGAACATTGCAGACTGTCCCATTGTGACTTCAGTCTGATGCTCCGTAGCCTGAAGGAGCGAGACTCCCATGTGACTTCAGTCGGATGCTCACCTAAGCCCTGAAGGCATGAGACTTCCAATTGGACTTCAGGTCGGATGCTCCTTAGCCTGAAGGCCATGAAGACTGCCCATTGTGACTTCAGTCTGCTGCTCCTTTCCTAACGCATTGAGGCCTGTCCTATTTGTGACTTCAGTCTGATCTCTTTGCTGAAGCATTGAGACTGTCCTATTGGACTTCGTAGATGGCTACTTGTCCTGAGCATGAGACTGTACCATTGCATGTTTCCAAAATATTCACCCATTTTAGTCGCCTCCTTTGGAACCTGCTCCAGTTTTTCTCAACATCCTTTTGAGTTGTGGTACCCAGAAATGGACACAATATTTCAGGTGGGCCTGAACAAAGAGAATAGAGTGGGACTATTTACTTCCCTTGATCTAGACACTCTACTCTATTGATGCAGCCTTAAATCGCATGGCCTTTTTAGCTCCACCATCACACTGTTGACATGTTCCACTTGTGTACTTGATTCTTAGATCCTTTCACACGTAGTTTCCTTCATCCAGGGTCCTCCATCCTATATTTGTTGCATTTCATTTTTCCGCCCTTAATGCGTACCTTATTTTTCTCGTGTTGAATTTCATTTTTTTAGCTTTGGCCCAGCTTCCTAGTCTGTTCAGGTCATTTGATTTTGATCCTGTTCCTTCTAGGGTTAGGGGGTGCAGAAGCACCGCCCCTTCCTAACCCTAGTACCTATAGAATACGTACAAGATGGCAGCGCCCTGTTCATACGGGCACCGCCATCTTTACGTATAGGACGCTGTGCGTCCGGAAATCGCGCGGCATCTATGACGTTGCGAGTCCACCCCAGATGCCTCGCGACGTCATAGAGGCGCCGCAAAAAGAAGCTCCAAAATGGAGCTTCTTTTTTGCTCGACGCGGGAACCACGCGGTGTGGCTGCTGCAGCTCCCTCACGGAGCAAATGGCGCCGGTGGGAGACCGCCCCAAAGCGGCGGTCTATAACCCGCCACTGAGACTTTCCCATTGTGACTTCAGTATGATGCTCCTTGCCTGAAGCACTGAGACTGTCCCATTGTGACTTCAGTCTGATGCTCCCTGCCTGAAGCATTGAGACTTTCCCATTGTGACTTCAGTCTGATGCTCCTTACCAGAAGCATTGAGACTGTCCCATTGTGACTTCAGTCTGATGCTCCT
>NW_024817653.1:0-2071 GCF_019175285.1 Sceloporus undulatus | reverse complement strand
CTTCCTTCCTTCCTTTCCATCTTTCCTTCCTTCCTTCCTTCCTTCCTCTTTCTTTCTTTCATTGCCTCCTTCCCTCTTTCTTTCCCTTCCTTTCTTCCTTCCTTCCCTTCTTCCTTTCCCCTTCCTTCCTTCCTTCCTTCCTTCCTTCCTTCGTTTCTTCCCTTCTTCCTTTCCCTTCCTTCCTTCCTTCCTTCCCATCTTTCCTTCCTTCTTTCCCTCTTTCTTTCTTATGTAATTTTTTTCTTTTTCTTATTTTAATTATTTTTATTACACAGTACATAATGCAAATTGTACAATGCACATTTCGTAATATGCTTTTCTCACCTCTCCCCCCTTCCCCAAAAAAGCATTAGAGGGAAATACATACCAATCAAGTTAACAATCATTATTGGCGATGTGGAAAATATCATTCATTATATTTTTTTAACATCTTCATAACCCATTTTAGATTCCACTTTCTTAATCACAATTTCCCATTTATCTTTCCATGATTCTTTATTTCTTTCCCCTATATATTTAAGTCTTCTTTCCCTAAGGAAATCAAACAATATGTATTCTTTTATATATTTAAAGAAATAAGACTTAATTCAGTTTGATTTCTTTTTCCACCCAAAAGCAATCATTGCATGGACAGCATTTAGAAATTGTTTTATTACATATCTTTGATTACTATTCAATTTTAATTCCCCTAAACTGGAGCCCATTTGGCCGGAGGCAGGGGCCGAAGGAGGGGGACTGGGACAAGTGCCCAAGCCCCTTCCTTCGGCTTCCCTTCCCTTCGGCCGAACGGGCACCTTGGAGCCCGTGCGGCCAGAGGCAGGGGCCAAAGGAGGGGGACTAGGGCAGGTGCCCAAGCCCCTTCCTTCAGCTTCTCTTCCCTTCTCTCCCCTTGGAGCCCGTTCGGCCGAAGGAAGGGACCGCGGAGGAGAGGGCGGACGTACACCTCCTCCTCCCCATGGGGCTTCGCCAGACCTGAGTTGTCCTTTGGAGGACACCTCAGGCCTGGCGAAGCCCCGAGGAAGGGAGCAGGTGCCGCTGGCCTCCTCCCTGCGGGGCTTCGACAGACCTGAGGTGTCCTTCAGAGGACACCTCAGGCCTGGCGAAGCCCCTCAGAAAGGAGCAGGGGCCGGCGGCCTCCTCCTCCTCCCTGCGGGGCTTCGACAGACCTGAGGTGTCCTTCGGAGGACACCTCAGGCCTGGCGAAGCCCCGAGGAATGGAGCAGGGGCTGCCGGCCTCCTCCTCCTCCTCCCTGCGGGGCTTCGGTGTCCTCCCTCCTTCAATCTTTCTTTCACTCCTTCTCTCCTTCCATCCTTCCTTCCTGCCTTAGTCCCACCCACTCTCCGTTCCTTTTGTTTATTCCTCTTTTTTTCCTCCCTCCCTCCCTCCCTCCTGTCCTTCCTTCCTTCCTTCCTTCCTTCCTTCCTTTCCTCTTTCTTTCTTTCTTTCTTTCTTTCCTTCTTCTTCAGTCCCTCCCTCCCTCCCTCTTTCGTTCTGTTCCTTTCTTTCATTCCTTCCCTCTTTCCTTCCTTCTTTCCCCTTCCTTCCTTCCTTCCTTCCTTCCTTCCTTCCTTCCTTCCTTCCCTTTTATTTCTTTTTTCTTCTCCTTCCCATCCTCCCCCCTTCCCTTCCATTCCATACTGTCCTTTCCCCTCCTTCCCCTCCTTTCTTCCCTTCCCTCGTTTCCCTTCCCCTCCTTCCTTCCCCTTTATCCTCGCCTTCCCCTCCTTCCTTCCCTTCTTCCCCTTTTTCCTCCCCTTCCCCTTCCCCTTGCCCTTGCCCTTCCCCTCCCTCTCTCCCTCCTAATGAAAGCCAGTCCCATGAAATAGAGCATAAAGCCGCCCATAACACCACCAGCCCTTTCCCAAGTGGCGGCAGCGGCGCAGAGGAGGAGCCTGAGCAGCTGAGTATAAAGCCGCCGAGGACACCAAGAGCTGTTTCCCAAGCGGCGGCAGCGGCGCGAAGAAGGAGCCCGAACGGCACAGGACAGAGCCCTGCAGGAAACCACCAGTCCATGCCCAAGTGGAGCTGTTTAACACCGCCCAGGACACCACCAGCCCTTCCCCATGTGGC
>NW_024817652.1:0-2071 GCF_019175285.1 Sceloporus undulatus | reverse complement strand
TATATATATATCATACATTGTGGAGACTACACTGATAATTCTTTGTTCCTGTTAAATGACATAATTCCATCCACCATGTTATCTTGCTTCTGTTTTAAACATCTGATGATTTACAACAGTAAGTTGGGTAAAGTATTTTCTATTAGTTTTCCCTGACTTTCCCTTCTACTGAAAAGAGAAATACAATATGAGCTACTAACATTAAAATTACTGCGAGTAATATCCAGTTACTCTTAACTGCTTTGCTTCTAAAGTGCACCTACCAGTAATCAATAGAGGAAAGACATACAGGCAAATACAAATCCTATGGACAAAGAAACTCTTTTTTACAAAGCCTTTTTAAGGCCATTTCCCTTCTTGTCCTCTAAATAGCTGGATTTTTTAGCAGCATCAGCACTGGAAGGATGGTGAAGAAGGGCTAGAGAAACACACACTTTTGGTGTTGGATTGCAGAAGCATGTTAGTAGTCAACAATTCAATAATGCTGTGGGGCTTGCAAAATATGGAATTCTACTTTAGCCAATTCTACTACAGTGGTACCTCGGGATACGAAATACCCAGGTTACGAAATTTCCGGGATACGAAAAAATCCCATTGGAAATAATTGTTCCGGGTTACGAATGTTTTTTCGGGTTACGAAGAAATTTTTTGGTGCTTTTCGGCGCTTTTTCGCACGAAACGCGGCTTTTCCCCATTAGCGCCTATGGCAATTCGGCTTACGAAGGCTTTTCGGGTTACGAAAGCGGCCGCGGAACGAATTACTTTCGTAACCCGAGGGAGCAGTGTACTTAATTAACTGAGGTATACAAGCATGAAAAAAGGTATCACTACAGTTCTGTAGTGAAATTGTATGCAGTCTTCTCAATGAATATGGGAAAAGAAACCACTTTTGAAAAATATATTCTACCAAAATTCATTTGCAGTAAGATGACAAGGATAAACACAATGTTTTTAAAGACAGGAATGCAAACAGGAACATTTTATTTAAGAGACTTAAAATCTAGTAATAGAACTGGTATCTACAGAAAGGGGGAAAGGTCTCAAACGTTTACAACATTTCTGAAGAAATAAATGTACAGACCTGTTTCTCAGATTTAAAATATCATCTTCACGAAGAAAGAAGTTTGTTCCCAAATCCCACGTCTTACATTGCTTAGTATCATGGATGGTGAGAGCCTTCAGAAAAGATCAGGAAGAAAGGATTAAAAATTATTTAAAGAGACCTTTTCATAACATCATAACCATCATGTACACATCATTATAGCTTATATTACAGTCCTGTGAATTTAACACTGTGAACAGTATCTCGTTCTTCTCTTTCCTACACAGTATGTTTTATTCTTAAAGGGTTTCATAGTTTTGAGTTTGGGCGTTTCTTTTTCTTAATCACTTTTATTAAATCCAAACACATCCACAAACAAATCTGATGCACATATCTAAAACAAATATAAACAAAAAACAAAACAAACTTACCACAACTACCAAAGACAAATATACATGACCACCTCCAACTGATGTATACATACCACTATTACTATACTTCCTGATATATATATGAAACTATATTAATACCTCTACAACATACATATGCTTCATTGACTATACACATACTTCATATATGTATCTGTAGAGAGAAAGACTGTGTGTGTGTGTGTGTGTGTGTGTGTGAAGAAGTTAGGGAGGACTTCCTCCGTTGTCACCTTACAGGAGAATGTTTTTCCACTCTGTATCATTTCTGCCCCTTGCAATGTCTATTCATGCCGGTCTAACTTCATTACTGAACACTGAATAGCCCTGTTCTGAAAACATATGGCTCCAACATGAATGCCAGGTCAGCAAAATCCCAGTGAGCATGCAAACGCCATTCATTTTGTGTGTCCCCCTGCAGCATCCTCAGTCCCCACTATGGAGAAAAAAAATCTTCTTTTTAATATATTTTTTTCTATTTGAAACTACAAAGTGTGGCTCTTGTTGCCTTGTTAACAAGCAGAGTAGCATTTCTAAAAGGCTTCTGAGAGACAAATGTACTTGTTAATGAAACAGAAAGGCTTGTGCTTCCTAATTTCAAAGG
>NW_024817651.1:0-2071 GCF_019175285.1 Sceloporus undulatus | reverse complement strand
AAAAGTGTATTTAGCTCAGAAACCCCAGTTTTCATGCCACTTGATTTTCAGAAAGATGGAGGGTTTTTTGCAACTTTATACAATGTGCTGCATATTTCTGAAGACACTTTTGCATGAAAAGCCTGTTTACTGCACACATTTAAAATTGTTTGCGTAAAAATGTGCATCATTTCCTGAAGCTGCACCTCGGGGTGTGTAGTCACAATCTGCACTGAAGTCTCACTCATGCGTGACTCTCTCTGGCCAGGTTTCTCAAAGGTTGGGAACGTCTTTTTTTTTTTGTTTTTTTTTAAAGCCAGGAAATAAATGGCAGTAATTCTTCTTTCTGACAGATGAGAAATGCCTCAATTTTAAAGCGTGAGGTTGACCATCTTCTTGGCTTAGAAATCCTGTGAGGTTTTTCTCCCAGCCTCCAGACGTACAACACACACCTGCTTTGTCTTTGCTTTAGCCAAAGCCTTTGCTTATGGTGGGAGCGGCTGCTGCCAGGAAAGTGCCCAGTTTGCCAAGAATGGCAAGCACCCAGAAGATGCCCACCCAGACAAGCGGGCACCCCTTGGCGTTGACTATGTCCGCAGGAGCATCATTGTTGAGGTAAAAGGGACCCAGAGGGAATGGGCAATTGGGAGGGGTGAGTGACCCCCCCTTCCCCAAAAATGGGGTGGCTTCAGCCAAATGGTGCCATGTCAAGAATGCCCCTTTTTGGGGGGGGGACAACAACTCTCTGACCCCCTGGCATTACTGCTAAGGGGCATCCCCATCTGCCAGTGTTGATGAACTTCAGACCCTTCTTTTTTAATGACACAGAATGTTTTGTTTTATTTGCTGGCTTTTTCCAGTGTGCTCTGTAAACCACTTTGAGGGTTTAAATCTTGTTACCCTGAGTTCAGGGGTCTGAGGAGGATGCCCCAAAACCCAATGTGTTTTATTTAGGGGAAGTTGTAATTAGCTCAAAGAGATATATAGTTTAGCTGGGGTAACCCAGCTTTTACGGGGTCCGTAAGCACATGGAACTCCAGGGGCAGATTCAAATTAGTTTTAATTTATTAAAAGAATGCACAGCATACACCCAAAAACATAGGCACATGCATGGGCGCACAACACACATGCATTCACACACACAAGAGCTAACAAAATCAAAGGTGGGGTAGATGGATAGATTTGAGATTTGCTAAAGATAATACAGTGCCAAATATAGATCTTGGTCCTAATCAATGGGGATCTGGAATGGGGGAGGCTCCATAGCCCTCTGGGATGGAGGGGGTTTAGTTAAGTAGATGAGAGATTTCTTAAGTAGTGTTGGGGTTTGGGTAATGGCCGTTTTCTCCCACCTGTAGTTTCTTTTCCCTGAAAAGTGGATTCCTATTTTCTGTTATTGTTTCCTTTTTATTGTATATGTTCTGATGTACCACCCTAAATAAATTATTATTATTATTATTATTATTATTATTATTATTATTATTAATTTTGCAGCCAGAAGGACTCACCAGAGAATACACCTACAGTGTCTTCTTCTGTCCAAATGGTAAGAAAACTCAGCTTTATTTCAGAGTCTTTTTCTTTCTCCCCCACCAAAACTGGAATAAAAAATTCCCTGTCTTTTCCTTACTGTTGGAAGAAGATCAGTGCCAGCCACAGGTTGGCACAGGTGCCAGACACAGGACCTTGCAGAGAGTCTGATGTGGCTGGTTTTGTGTGCCCTGATGCAAGAGACACCTTAGAAATGTTACTGGGTCGGGTGAATGGGGAGATTGCACTTCTCAGAATCACAGGGAGATGTAGTTTAACATGGTAGTTTTGCATAGTTTTGGTACAACTACAACTACAATTATTTAGGCAATTGAGGACAATAATCTTTCCCTAGCTGACATGTCGGTGCCCCCCAAGTGCCAAGAACACAAGTGGCAAGGTGTTTGTGTGAAGGGAGGATTTTTGCTTTTGTGTTGTGTTAATTCAGTTTGTAGTGCAGGAAACAAATCACTTCTTGGTTCTATCTTAGTTTTCTCATTTTAATTGCATTCTATTTTTTTTAACAAGTGATCAGTTTTAATATAATAGTTTAATTCTATTT
>NW_024817650.1:0-2071 GCF_019175285.1 Sceloporus undulatus | reverse complement strand
TTTTTTTAATAACTCTTTATATGTAGCCCAATTATCTTGTTTTAATTTTTCTCTTGCGAAAAAAGCTTCATTCATCTCAAATCCATTTTGGTATTCCTCTTATTAATTTGTTTTTATATTTTAACCATATCCTTAATAAACTTCTGCGAATGAAATGATCATTGAATTGCTTATTTACTTTGACTTTATCATACATCATATATGCATGCCATCCGTAAATTAAATTGAACCCTTCCAATTGCAGTATTTTTTCCTCTTCCAATCTTATCTATTGTTTAACCCAATCAAGACAGCATGCATAATAATAAAGTCTTAGATTTGGCATGTCCAATCCTCCTTTATCCCTTGTTTCTTGCATAATTTTCATCTTAATTCTCGGTTTCTTCTGTTTCCATATAAAATTTGTTAGGTCTTTTTCCCATGCTTTAAAGGGAGTATTGTTTTACAAAATTTAAAATATAAATCAAAAGTATAGTTTTGAGTTAGGAGAGTCTGCCTTGAAACAACCATAATAACAATAACAATAACAACAACAATAATAATAATAATAATAATAATAATAAATTATTTATGTTTCCCCGCCTCTCCCAATGGATCGAAGCGGGGTTACAGACTAAAACCATGCCATAGTTCTAACAACTATTAACATAAACCCCATGCATTTCTGCTCAGAAATAAGCACTCCTGATCTCCATGGATTTTCTCTCAGATAAATATGTGTAGGATTGCCGCCTAACTTGCTTAATTTTAGTTTCCACTGTGTATGTGAATTTATGCATATTTTATGTAGCATTTTAATAGCCCTTCCGAATTGAGAGCTGTGCTGCTTTTCATTGTAAAAATATGGACTCTCTCTGCACAGCAGGGGGAAGGGAGCTTTTCCTGTCATTTGGGCTGTTCAAAAGGTCAGCATAAAAATGTTCTAATACAAAGCAGTTCTTGTCTGACTTTGCTAATGTGACATTTGAAGCAAGGTTGTGACAGTATGATGTGACAGCAGGCTAACATTGTCTAGCACTAACAAATAGCATGAGGTCTGGCTGTAAGAAGGAAATCATTCGCAGACCAGTCCATTCCATAATTCCTCATTTGGATATTGAGGAGGAAAAACATTCATTCTAATATAAGTCCCTTTCAGAAGTTAACACCCCAGCCACAATCAAGTTAGCCTTGAATTTTCCCTTTAGTGGGGCTAATCCTATCTGACTACAGATACTTTGCTTTATCGATGTTTGCAGCTTAGAATAATAAGATACACAGTCATCCTTTTAGTTGCATATGTACAAATCCTGTTGATTTAGCTTGTATGCTAGCTCAATCCTGTTGATCTTGCTGCAGTATTATGGGCTAATTGCATAGGAGCAATGGCTGTGAAGTATGAATTAGGACCCCATCACTACAGAGCAAATGTGACCTCCCAGATGAGGTAATTGAGAAATCCGTGGTATCTCGATGTTGCTAGCACAGTAGCAAGAGGATATGAATGTGTATAGGATGTTGTGGCTGCAACCAGACGTAGAAACTAAGTAAAATAAGTTAAGAAATTCAGTTAGAAAATTTTCTAACAAAAAGGGATAGCTTAATTAAATTACTTTCAACTTAATTGAGTGACTTAAGTTGGAGTTGCAGCATTAATTTAATTTCAGAATTCAGACTGAGTTATTAATTAATTAAATGAGAGACTATGCAAAAGAGCCATGGAGTTTTACATTTCCCATTTTGCTGATTAATACATGCAAATGGCTATAGGAATCCTTGTTTATTTTTGGTCACGATTAGGGTCTGACCTTTTATTTAATTCCAAAGTGAAATGATTTCAGAAGAACAAATATTAAGAGCAGCTTGGAAGGTGATTGTCTTCTTTGCTTCCAGGTGTTTCCCCTTGTGTTCTTAAAGTGGGCACTGCATAGAGAGATCTCATGAGTCTGAGGTAGCTGAATTTTGAATATTTTATTACTGAGACTTTTGCTGGATTCCATGTAGAAGTCAATATATTAAAGAAAGAGGATGGTTAAGGAGATTAGATCATCATCATCATCATCATCATCATCATCATCATCATCATCATCAT
>NW_024817649.1:395-2071 GCF_019175285.1 Sceloporus undulatus | reverse complement strand
ATCAAGGGGAAATGAGAGAATTATTCTTCCTCACTTACTTCGGGAGACGTGATAAAGCACATTCAGTTTACCCTCTTTGTTTCTAGCCAGATGATGGTTGCAGAGTAGAGAGGTGAGCCCTTGTATCACCACAACTAGGAGAAAGCAGGAAACTGAGCAAATCCATAGACCTTACAATCTTTGTGAGTTGAAGCAACCAATAAATCAAGCCTTACAAATTATAATAAGCTACTGCTCTAGCAGCTAAATGGATATTTGCACAGGACCCTTTCCTCTTGCCTGGAGTTGGGCTTCCTTCAAAATGGAGAAGAGGCTCCCTCATCTTCTTCCTGAAGATGATCCCTGAAAACTGGAAGCTCAATGCCAGGCCCTGATATATACATCCCTACTGTCCCATGGAAAAAGAGCAAGAAAACACACACGTTACAGGAGAAGGACAGAAATAATCAATTAATAACTTTATTACAATCGAAGACCAGCAATCAAAAATGAAATAACACATATAACAAAACTACTCAGTTTAAACAAACAACAACAGAGAGATAAAAGGTCCTGGGGAAAAGAAGGGAAATCAGGATTTGACCTCAGAGTTAGCGAATGTTTTGTGTTTCAATGAAGGGCTAGAAAGGAGACAGAAATGCATCTTCAGCATCTCCTTTTATGGTTGCAAACAGTTGAATTTTAGCAGCACTTCATTAAGACTAATGCTGATACTTCCATAATGAATGCTATCCTTCACAGAGTCTAGATATGGAATGAAGAATGAGAATGCGCCAAATAACGCAAAGGTTTATTAAATGTTCCTGTAAAGGCAAGGTGCTTTCCAACCAAAAACCTTGAAGCAGAAGTAGCATAAATAAAGATCATAATAGAACTTTACAAAATACAACAAAATGTATGAAGGTTTGTTTTCCAAGAATGTATTTTCAACCATTAACATTTCTACACTTTCTCTCTAGTGTTGATTTTGAGGCCTCTAAAAGTGTGAATTCTGAGGAAATTGTTTAACACAGTCTTACATTTCTATGGCTTCTTTCCTATATGAATGCTATGGTGATGTATAAGGTTGGTACCTGAATTAAAACACTTGCCACACTCCTGGCGTTTGTATGTTTTCTCTCTTGTGTGGACTCTGTGATGAACCATAAGGTTTGATTTGTCTACAAGGTATTTTCCACTCTGCTGGCATATCTATGGTTTCTCTCCTGTGTGGACTCTCTTATGCGCCACAAGGTGCGTCTTCTGAGCAAAGCATTTTCCACACTGCGGACATTTGTATGGTTTCTCCCCAGTCTCCATTCTTTCACGAGTCTCAAATTATTCAAGAAAGAAGGCCAAAGACAGACAAGGCTCAACTCAGCATTAAGAGAGGAGAACCTCACAATCTACAATGAAGCTAAGCAAGCTCAGCTAGGAAAACAAATATGAGAGATAAAGGAGTTTTCATGTCCCTTCATAGATATGAGTCATAATGGCTGCAATGGAATCCCTTAAAATGTCTGAAATCAACAACTTGACCTGGGTCACACAAGTTTAGTTGTAGTGGTTGTTAACATTTTTCAGGTTTGCAGCTGCCTCACAATACTTGAGGCACCTCCATTATGCACTTTCCCAGAGTTCCAAGCTGAGTTCTGTCCAAACAGAGCCAGACATCTTTGCTCTGCTCCTTCCCTCCT
>NW_024817649.1:0-295 GCF_019175285.1 Sceloporus undulatus | reverse complement strand
TTGGAATTAGACCCCAGTTTTGGTGAGGCTAGGGCTCAAGGGAGGAGGCTTGAAACAGCCTGAAGACATCTCCAAGACAGGGGTTGGCAGCCACATTGGGCCCCAGGGATCTCAGAGGTACCTCCCATTGAAATAACTGAATACCCCCCACTTCACTTAGGGGAAGTAGAGGCAGTTTATGATTTGACCACTCCAGAATATCAATAGAGTGGGACATACTGGAATATCTTCCCCTCTCTTTTCCTTACCTCCCTGGATCTTCAAAAATGGGGTGAGGGGGAAAAGAAAAGGCTAC
>NW_024817648.1:0-2071 GCF_019175285.1 Sceloporus undulatus | reverse complement strand
TAACTGAGTACCCGGCAGGGAGGGCCTGAGCCCACATAGCTTCCCCTTCAGGCCCTAGTCAGGTCTCAGTAATGCAAGCCAGGTCACAGCTCTTATCTTCTAACAGATCGTGAATTATATGGGTCTTATTCTTTACGGACCTGGCATTGCATAGGAGCAGAGACAGGGTTTGTGGTACAGTTGGACTGACCCTCAGACCTCTTTGGTTAGAAGAGTGGATGGAAGGAGAGATAGATATTACGCATCGATCTCGCCTTCTTTTCCAATGAGACTCCACTCTCCTACTGCTATATCTCCCCCTGCCCCACACTACTCCAATTGGAGCCCCATTCACAACCAAACCGTTATCCACCTCCTCCCTCAACAGCAAGCTTCCCACATCCATAACCCCTCCCCCTCCACCACACGACACAACAGCAGAGAACAGATACTGCAATCATTCCTCTGCTGGGCATAGCTAGCAGGGGCCCTCCCCTAGTGCCCTCTACACTGCACAAAAGATGTGCAGTTGCGCAATTCCCGAGTTGGACCTTCCAAAGGCGGCTTCTCTGGGCTGGAGCGCAGTTGCGCAGTCCTAACAACCAGACCCAAAGAGCCACCCGGTCACAGCAACTCGGTGACGATCCCTTGGAGACACACAGTGGGGGCAGGGTGAAGAAGGAGTCCAGCAGGCTGGCCTTTAAGGCGTGCTCCTGCCACAAACACGCCCCCTCTCCGCCTTCCCACAGGTGTTCCCGGTGCTCCTTGGTCCCAAGATGGAAAACGCCAAGTTGGACCTTCCAAACTCCCAATGGAGTGGGGAAGCTGGCTTGTGGCTCTGGCTTCTGGGCTGGAGTAGTGTTCCTAAGGGGGGTGGATGAGGAGGGTATAAATGTCTCACCCAGGCCACGGCCCCCTTCCTCAGCTGCTGCTGCCTCTGCCTTTGCCTTTGCCTCTGAGGAGTCCCAATGGAGTGGGGAGGCTGGCTTTCGTCTCTGGCTTCTGAGCTGGAGTAGTGTTCCTTCCCTTCCCCACGGAACTCAGTTTAAAGCCCTCCTGATCAAGTTCTTGAGACTGTTGGCAAAAACATTTCTTCCAACTGGCATGAGATGCAACCCGTCCGTTGCAAGAAGTCCTTCCTCATGGAACCGCAGCCCATGATCAAAGAATCCAAATCGCTCTCGGCGGCACCATCTGCGAAGCCAGTTGTTCACATCCGCTATTTTCCTCTCCCTTCCTGGACCGTGCCCTTCAACTGCCAGAAGAGACGAGATGACAACCTGTACATCCATTCCTTTCAGCTTCCTACCAAGCACCTCGTAATCCCTTTTGATGTTCTGCAGGCTGTGTCTTGCAGTATCATTGGTTCCCACGTGGACCAAAAGGAAGGGGTATTGGTCAGTAGGCTTGACCAGTCTTGCCAGCCTCTCTGTCACATCACGGATCTTTGCCCCGGGGAGACAGCACACCTCTTGAGACATCTTGTCAGGCCTACAAATCATTGCTTCTGTACCCCTCAGCAAGGAGTCCCCCACTACGACCACATGCCTCCTCCAAGGCTTAGCAGTGGCTGTTCCCTTGGGTGGGACTCTCAGGCTTGCCTGCTCTGTCCCTGAAGTCTGTCCATGCTGCTCTTCTTCATCCTCCTTGATAAGGGAAAGAGCTTCGAATCGATTCTCTAGCTGCAAGCTCCCCGAACAATCCCTTCTTGGCCTACTTCTCTGTGTGACATTCCTCCAGCTGTCTGCCTCCTGTGTATGTGAAGTGACCTCCTCCGCCCCAGCAACTTCCTCTGCGTGGTACTCATCGAGGATTGTTAATTCCGTTGTGTCCAGGAGATCCTCTTGCTACCTAATATGCTGAAGTGTAGCTACTCTGGACTCCAACTGCTGCACTTTCTCCTCCAAGAGGGCTACCAACTTGCACTTGGGGCATGTGAAGTTCTCCACTTCTGTGGGCAAGAAGACAAACATCCCACAAGTGTTGCAGGTGAATGCAGCAGTTCCCTCAGTCTCCATACTGCAAAGTCTTTAGTAATCACTGAGACAGGACTGTGGGCTTCCTCCTCAAAAAATCCTCTGGTAAACACCAA
>NW_024817647.1:0-2071 GCF_019175285.1 Sceloporus undulatus | reverse complement strand
AATCCACAGGTTTTTCAAGCTGTGTGTTGCAGAACCTTAAAGCAACTGGGAAGTTTAATAGAACTTTCCCAGTGAAATGATATTGTAGACATTAGCAGGAAGAATGAAATGTCAAGGGCCTGTGGATGTCCTCTTATTTTGAAGTGGGAAAATGATATTGGGCTTTAAAAAGAGGAATATTATTTATTTGCTTTAATAATGCTTCAGAAATGCTCAGTAAAATCTCTATTTGAAAAATCCCAAAGTCTGTTATCAGAAGCATTCCTGTTCAGAAAGCCTCTTTCTATTGAGAGAGAGAGAAAGGAGTTTATCACACAAGGGGAATTGGAAGTATAATCCAATGGCAATCTGAACGCAATCATGGGGTTGAACATTATTGCATGATAACCCACTACACACACATTCGGGCAATGGGAAGTCAGTCCGAACGCAATCATGTGGTTTCACGTTATTGCATGATAGACTGCCACACGCAAATTCGGGCAATGGCATCTATTTTTGGGCAATGGGGAGCCAGTTCGAATGCAATGTGTATTCACGTAATTGCACGAAACTAGCAACTTTAAGTGAATGCGTTTTGGCCCCACTTTCTTTTCATTTGAATTTAAGAGAAATTCCTCCTGTTTGATAAAGGGCACTCAGAGAACAAATTGCAACATAAATTCACATGCTACAGAAAAATAAGGAAACGAGGTTTCAAAAATAGTTTTCTAACAATCTAATTCTAATCTCTTAGAAGTCACTTGAGAACAAAGGATTTATTTACCCCTACTTTCACATTCATTTTGTTCTAAACAAAAAATGGACTGCCCTTTCCAAACACAGACACATGTTTTATGGATTATTGGAGAAAACCCCACTTTAATAGTCAAGGCCAACTTTAATACACAGGCCAATGTAGCATATGCCTTGAGGTTAAACAATCAACTCTTTGCTTCCTTTAATGCACAGGAGAGCAGAGTACAGCCCTTTTAATGGCCCAAAAAATTGGTGGTGAACTGCTGAAAGCACTCACCTTTTAAATAGGCTGCAAACACACATATCCTCCCTCACTGTTTAACATTTAATGGTGTATCAATTTTTCAGAACCAAGAACTTATTTTTGGCCACTTCTGGGGAAGGACTCTTGTCTGCCTTTTTGGCAGTCCATACGACCACAGACAGAAAACTGGTCTCCAAATCCCATTGCAGTGACCCCCTTTTGCTTTCATGATACTCTGACATCGGCTACCTGAATCCCCTATTTCACCCTGCTTTGATGGAAGGGCCGACACTATATCTAGCTGGCATGCTTTCACTTAAAGTGAAATATCTACGAGCTTTAGTTTTCAATTTTTGACTTTAGGGATTAAGATTCACCATGTGTTATCTTGGGGCCGTGTAACCTCAGAAGGGGCTCTGCGACCTCAGACCTAGCTGAGTTAGAGACAAACTTTCAATAGGTTAGAAGTTCACCACGGTTTTATAATTTTGCAAAGATATGCCACAAATAGCTCAGAGGACGCTGATGAAGAAATGATTAAACACATTGATTCATAGCCGCTATTAAATTTAAATTACCTAATGGCAAAAAATAATCTGTGCAGGCTCAAAGGCAGCGAGCTTGTTTAAAGAAGTAGGTCAAGGAAAAATAGTTAAGGTGGGAAGCTACAACAGGGAACAGCAGAGATAATGTTAAAAATACATGAAAAGACTCCTTGACTTCCCAGACACTGCAGTTCTCTTCTGGTTAAGAGGCATTTTTAATTTTTTTCTTCTAGATTTTAGTCTAGTCAATAGGACATGTCAACATCAATTATACATAGCACTAAGACACCACCTCCTGTGCAAAGCCTGATACACTAGACCACATTCAGTTAAAAGGCACATAAATAGGATCAATCAATTTCCAATTAGAGGAACTTCCACAAGGTAGGAGGCAACTTTCTCATCTCTGCTGTCACAGAGCTAGTGTAATCCTGTGAATGCCAAATTCACTTACATAGATATGCAGTGACCTCCTCCAGATGGTCAGTAGTCCCATTAAATCTCAGTCTATTCCTTGAGTGCAGACCTCATAATGATTGTTTTT
>NW_024817646.1:0-2071 GCF_019175285.1 Sceloporus undulatus | reverse complement strand
GCTTTCCTCTTCTCTTCCTTGTCCCACCTTTCCTCCCTTTTTCCTTCCTTCCCTTCCTCCTTCTCCCCCCCCTCTCTCACACACACACCCCTTCACTCACTGCAGTTGCTGGCCTGCCTGCCTCCCTGCCTGTCATTCTTTCAGCCAATCAGGAGACGGAGGAATGAGAGAACGGATTTGAGAACGGATAAGAATACCACACAGACCTCTGTTGGAACGTTCTCATCACGTTACAGCTCTCTGGGAACACATTCAATCCATTACCTCCTGGAACACATGTAGAACACATTTAGAACGTTCTCAGAACCCGATTGGAACACATATGTGCAGTATTCTTTAATGTGTTCCGTTCTCATCATGTTCTGAGAACGTTCTCAGAATGCAGTGCGGTAATCTCCTGTGACTCCTTTGAAGTATAGTAAAAAAATACCTTCCCTTTGAGTGGTTGTTTGTCTTCACTCCTATGGGGTTTTTGTAATTATATCAATAAATGTTCTGTGTTTTTCAGTCATGTGCTTTCTAAGCATTTTGTCTTCTTTGGATTCTGGCTCCTCACATGTTCTATTTGCTGCCCATTTTAGATTTGTATTAATAAAGTTGTGGCCTTGTTATAGTCCACACATTCTTTATTTCAATGGGATGAGGGGGTGATTTTTGAAAGTTCATATCAAAAGCAAACTTTCTCAGCCATCTATGCTGGCTAAATTCAATTCTGTACCACTACATGACTTATTGGGACTAATGGACTTTTCCTGTCCTAGGAATCCTTGCAGAGATCAGCTCTGTCATGTGTTTCCTTCTCTCTTGATGTTTAAATGGCTTCTTCAGGTTTGGTTTATTTTCCTTCAGTTTCTTCCTTTAAACAAAACCCCTATGGTGAGACATACATTTAGTGGTTTTCTGTCACTCTCCTGACTCCAGAGTTGCAGTAGGCCTGGGTGCATCCACACAACGTGTTTTCTCAGAGTATTCTCTGCCTTTTGCAAGTAGCAGAAAACCTGGCTTCTCTCTTCCTCCTTTTTAATGGAACCATCTTACCAAAAGACATAGTTTGAGTATCTGTGGCAACAAGCAAATATGGTGGCCATGTGGACAGTCCTCTCTATCTGAAAGATTTGCAGAGGACTATCTTTTTTTTTAAGGTGTCCTCTTCTTGGTGGTGAATTTTCTTTTCTTTGGCAAGGTGAACCTATTGCCATTTTACACACCTTCACTGTTATATTTCTGGTGGGTGGCATTTAATTATCCCTATGGAAAAATCAATAGTTTAATTAGTGCTAAAACAGATTTTGAGCTGTGGTGCTTAAATAAATTATTTTCTATAAGATGACTTCTGAGTGTTAGACATTCAGCCATTTGGTATTTCACCCCAAATAAGCATTTCCTATCGGTAATACAGATACAGTTTTTTAAAAAAGTTTTGTGATCTTGTAATAAACAGTGCAAGGCAAATTTAATTACTGATTTCTTAAAAAACAACAACAAATTTTGCAGGTTGGAAATTTTCTAAAGACAACTGCTTAGATGAGTTATACTTTCTTGTTCTCCAGCCATATGACTTTGTTATGCACATTAGTATAGATGCAACATTGCAGTGTATACAGTGGATCTTTCCTATATGCAGGGGATCTGTTCTAACCCCCCCCCCCCAGCATATGGCAAAAAACACAAAAGCTTAAGCCCTGTTTGTTTTAATGGGAGTGCGCACCAGGGGTACACGCACCATTCATTCTTCCGGAGCTTGCCGTCCATGTGACCTTGGATCCGTGTATGGCCAGCCTGCGTATGGGACAGGCATGTTGTATCTATAGTAGAACACATTACATTTGATAGTGTGAGAAGTTGGTTGAAATTTCTCTTATACTTACAGTAGTAAACTTAATAATGGGGTAGCAATTAAACCAGCTATTTAGAAGTATCCCTTAAGTCTGACAAGTTAGTGAGTGGTGCAAAACTTAACAAGGATGGGGGTTATTTAAAAAGCATATTTTGAAGAGGGTGGTGTGGATAGGGTTGCCATAACCCGGCTGCAACCGGGTTTTTCCAGGTTTTCGTGGCACCTGCTCGGTCA
>NW_024817645.1:0-2071 GCF_019175285.1 Sceloporus undulatus | reverse complement strand
GCTGCCCTCTACATAAGATAAGTGCCACATATTCCTGCACACACAAGGCAACTTCTCAGTGCAAGGATCATCCTTCATATTCACTTTGTGGCTGTGAAGGCAGGGAGCACCAAGCAAACTTTTTTGCAGCCAGGAGGAAAGAACAAGTGTCAACCTCTGGGTGATGTCTCCTCTCTCAGAAACATCTTCTATTTTCCCCCTGGCTTCAGAACTACAGCTGAATGCTGCCAGGGTACCCCCTGCCTTCCCACAGTCACCAAATGGTGGCAAGGATGCATGCCAGTGTTAGGATGGAAGATTAATTTGGCTTTGGGTACTGAAGAAAAGACTTATTGGGGAGTAAGGCCAAGCTGAAGATGGCTAGGGTGACCTAAGGGCAAATGTGCAGAAAAAGAGGACACACTGTTTGTACAGAATAAATATTTGTCATTGAGAAGACTGGAAAATAGTGGGACAAAGTTGCAATGAGATGCTAACTGCAAGGGCAGTTCCACTGAATCATGAAGGCTGAGGTCAGCTGTTCCGGTAAACAAATAAAAAAATGGAACAATCTGCCAACAAATGGATAAAGGGCTGCTAGCAGCCAAGCTCGAAAGGTTCTAGAAAATCCATAGCATGCTAGAGACCATCCCATCTCTGTCAATTGAGCACTCTCTGTCCAAGCTGTTATTGCGTTTTTGTGTGCCTTTAAGTTGTTTTTGACTTATGGAGACCCTAAGGTGCCCCATCACTAGTCCCAGCTTCTGCCAACCTAGCAGTTCAAAAGCATGGAAATGTAAGTAGATGAATAGGTACCACTTCAGTGGGAAGGTAACAGCATTTGGTGCAGTCATCCTGGCAACATGACCATCAGAGTAGTCTTCAAACATTGCTGGCTCTTTGACTTAGTAATGGAAATGAGTACCACCCCGCACAGTTGGTTACAACTAGACATTCACGTCAAGGGATACCTTTACCTTTAAGGCAACCCTATCATGGGGTTTTCTTGGCATGATTTGTTCAGAGGTTTGCCTCCCCTTCACCTGAGGAGACCGAGAGCATGTGACTTGCCCAAGGTGTGTCCACATATCCAAGGTATACCCAGCCAGTTAGCTTGATAAGTATGAGTTCATGAACAGGAATGCACGTTGAACAACTTGCTACGAGAAACTTCATAAAGCTTTGAAAGAGTATACATTCAAGGCTACCTGAATGGTTTAAGCTACATAAGAAAACCCAGAAGCTTTCAACAGTGGTATTGTGATGCTATGGGAAGGTGTTGTGTAAAGAGGCACTCAGTATCTCCTTCTGCAACATCCTAAACACTGTATATCTGAAGCTAGCCTTGGGAATTACCTGAGTATGTCACCAGCCAGATTCCAGCCAAAGGGTACCTCAAATCTGGTGATGTCTAGTAGGGACAAAAAATTTCAAAAATATTTGAAACTGTCATAATCCACCAAGAACCTGGAATTCTCCCAGTTAGTACTTCTATACACTGATGCAGATGGTCTAAAGGCTACCCAAATGTCTCACAAACTTGTTTCCCCCCAACATTTGAAGTATCGCTGACAGTTGTTGGGGACCCTCAGTCTCCCTACCTGTTCTTTGGGTAACAGAAGTGTCTTCAACTGTCCATTACTGCTGTGGTCCCCCACTGTGACACAATATTTTCTTGCTCCTGAGCACCCTCAAGTCATCATTGGGCTGTTTTGTGTGTGTTGAAGGGGAGAAGGAGTTCCTTAAAGTTAGGTATGGGCAACTGCATGGGGGTTATAGGCCAATTCCCTTCCTCCATCACCCTTTAAGGTTACATCCCCACAATAAACCCAAATACCTGTTTTCATGTGCTGTCCTTCTCAAAATGACCTGTTGAGTAGGACTGCAGAGGATGCTTGCAGGGGTAGAGGGAATGCATTTTTGTGTATGTTCATGTATTCAGGACTGGAGGTTCTTTTGCATGACAAAAATTGCCCCAAATTACACATAAAATAAAAACGTGTGGGTGGGTGGGATTTGTGGGGGATTCAGGGGCTTGCAGGACACACTATCCCACCCCCTCAAATTTATTTATTTATTTATTTATTTATTT
>NW_024817644.1:0-2071 GCF_019175285.1 Sceloporus undulatus | reverse complement strand
TAATCATAATCCCTACACATTGACTTTCTGCTAGAACAGCCAGTATATTAGTGAGCAATAATTAATATTTAAAACAAATGACTAAAACCTAATGTGTAACATGGAGATACAAGGAGCCATATAGCCTATGCAAAACAATAATATGTTTGGCTGTGTTCAGATACAATGTTAATTAATATTACATGAATCGTAGCAAGCCTGAGACTCACACACTCCACTTCCAATCCTCTCCTGTATTCTATTTATATGGAGATTTTAAGCTTTGGTTTCAATTTTAGACTGACCACTAACATGCCATGTCAGTGGTTAACTTTAATTTTGGTTTGGTAAAACAAGCCAGATTCGTGAACTATAGTCTGAACTGGTTCATTTTAATAAACTACAGTGAAGACTAAACAGTTTCTTTGGATTCCAACACCACAGCAAGTTGCTGTTGTTCTAAAAGAGAAATGAAAGCCTTTAAATTCTTTCTTGCTACTACAAGAGAATGGGGGTTATACACAAGCTATCAGCAGCCCATGGTCCAAGCAAGGGGAAGCAATTCAATCACCACTATGGAAGGAGACCCTTCCCCACCTCCACTCATACTACAAGTCACTGGTGATACAAGCCTGTGGTACCTTCTGCTACGGTAAATTAGCTTATTGTCACATCTGAATCAGCCCAAAGCTATGTTCTCTTTACTTTAAGGAATCAACACTTGGTGGCATTCGCACAGTACAGCATTTGCATGGTCAGGCTGGATGTCTGGGAAAGGTTCCAAAAATGAGGAGCAATAGCAGCTTGTCAGTAGAATGAACCACAAACTGAACCAATTTCATTAACCCAGGGCTTACTGAGAATAACCTGTCCCTAAACAAAATGTTTTAATTACCTTTCCCTTAATCCACTACTAACAGATAATGGTGCATGTCAAGAGTGGAAAAATCTACCCTGTAATGACGACAGGACGTGAATGAAAGTTCATTTTTCCAAATATACACTACATTTAGACTCTGCAAAGCATGACTTTTATTATGCATAGTTAAGAACCCCAATTTTATCCTGTGCTTCCACATATACAACAATAAACCAATGAGTTATAATACAACCCTGTCTATGTTTCCTTGATCCTAAATCCTACTATGTCCAATAGGCATGTATAAGCATATCCCTGCTAAGTACTTTTAATACTGTAGCTTAGAAGGGCTATTATAATTACTACTACTGTTACTGCTGCTTTTATATTTATATTCAACCTCTTTCCTGTCCAAAACTTCTGGGTTTTCATTTGCTGTTCCATCAACACTTGCAATTCACAAATGCATTCTAGTCTCCATATGACAGCAGCAGCCTTTGGAAAGAGAGCAACTGAAAGCTCATGCTACCAGCTTCTTTCTTTCAGTTAGTCTTAAAAGTGCTTCAAGATCCCTTTAAACATGGTACCAATTGTACAACCCATAGGTTTCCTGAGATTTCAGAACTGAGTCACTGTGGCTGCATCTGCACTGCAGAAATAATGCAGTTTGGCACTGTTTTAACTGTCATGACTCTACCCTATGGAAACCTGGGAATTGTAGTTTACTAGGGCACCAGAGCTCTCTGACAGAGAATGCTAAATATCTCACAAAACTACAAATCCCAGAATTCCATAGCATGGAGCCATGGCAATTAAAGCAGTGTCAAACTGCATTATTTCTGCAGTGCAGATGCACCCTGTGTTTCCTTCTTCAAGCTACTTTTCCCACCACTGTGGGAAGTACTACACATGTTATTTTTTTTAAAAAACTACTTTGTAGGAAAAGAAGTTGATAACAACAGAGGCAGGAAGGACTTTATGCTTCTCATTGCTTCTCTACTATTAAACACCCCTCCCAAAGCACTTTATTTTATTCTAACATATCTTCGTAACAAGTCGTGCCCCATGAAAAGTAGCCAAGGTAAAGACAGTAACCTTGCACTTAGTCCAAGCCAGCAAGTAAGCATATATTAAGATTTTCTAGCAAACATTTACCCATTGTAGATATGGTGAAGACTATACCAAATACTGTATTTTCTGGTGTATAAGACTACTTTTTAACCCAGGAAAATC
>NW_024817643.1:0-2071 GCF_019175285.1 Sceloporus undulatus | reverse complement strand
AGTCTGTAACAGGCCCAAAACTCACTTATTCTCTTTAGTGTGTAGAAACCTATTTCAGGATTCTACTTTACATAGTATTGACACTTAAATCCAAAACAAAAACAATGCAAATGAAAGAAAATGGGCATAAAAATAGAATCCAGAATATTTCATGGAAAGGGTTTGAACAGTTGCTTTTGTGTGACCCTTTCCAGAGTCAACAAACTTTTAAAATTTAGCTTATATATAGTTTTTCTTTTCAGTCAGCTGAACTCAAGCCTATAACACAATCCATTTGAAAGTTGTACAGAAGACCCTTCAAATGAACAAGTACCACTGTCGCCTTGCTGCAAGGCGTCCAGTCATTTGAAGAGGGTTTGCACCGGGGAACATCCAGGTGGATTGTGATCAAGGGTTTTTTTTGGGTTATATCACTTCATACCTGATTTCTGCTTCCATGGGCTGTAGCAGTTAAAGTGAATTTGATAAACACTACCATTAATGCACCAGCTATTTGAATATAGAAATCAGCACTTCTTATTCCTAACCAACCCACTTGACATTCCACTACTTAATTATGGTAATTAATTTAGGTAGAGGATTTTTTTTGATAAAAACAGTGTTCACACTGATTTGACAATTTGCATCACTAATTAAGTAATTAGCAAAAAACTGCTGATTGCCAACAAGCCCTGAATTTACCATCTGTTATTTCATAGTGCTTGTCACCTCTCTGTGTAGGCAACACAGCTGCCAATCTGTGCAGTATGAGGACCAATCTGTCCAGCTGGTATCATAAAAGGAAGACAGAATGCTAATTATAATTACACTGATGAAGCTAGCAGTTGTCAAAGCTGAAGAGGGCAAGAAGGAAAGGATCGGTCCCATGGCTGCTGCGAGTGCAAAGCGTCCTTTCACAAAGACATGCGCAGCACCACAAGTGCAATTGCACATCAGTGGCTTCCTGCTGATTGTTAGCCAGCAGGGGGTATAAAGAGAGAGTGCCAGACAGGAAAACCAGAGAGCTTTCTTGATCTCGCTGCTAAAAGCAGATCCACTGATCATAGCATTTGGGCAAAGGAATTTATCTATGGGCACATCTTTTGATGCGCTCTCTTTGGCAGGGCTTCCTGTGACACGTTCCAAGAAAATGCAGCCCTGCTGATATTTTAATATCTATACATTGATTTAACAAGCCATTAATGGCTCCACAAAGGTTTGAGTATTGAAAAGGACCTATTTCTATCTATATAGTAATAAATGATATGTTGAAAGCAAACAACCTAATGGTGACTATAACCTCTATAGCCTCTTAGCACCATTCAGTACTACACAGTCACAGCACTACCATTCAGCTTCATCCATGAATCCTGGAGTTTCTAGTTTGGGCTCTAAAGTACTCTGGCTGTGACTCCTAAATGTTGTTGTTGTGTGCCTCAAAGTCATTTTGGGCTTATGGTGGTCCTAAGGTGAACCTATCATTGGGTTTTCTTGGCAAGTTTCTTCAGAGGGGGTTTGCCATTACCATCCTCTGAGGCTGAGAGATTGCCCAAGGTCACCCAGTAGATTTCCATGGCCAAGCAGGAAACTGAACCCTGATCTCCAGAGTCATAGACCAATGCTCAAACCACTACACTCCTCCTTAAACTGCAAATCTCCGGATTCCACAGAATGCTGTCATGGCACTTAAAGTGGAATCATGATGATGCAGTTGTGTAGCATGAAAGGGCTCCAGTTTCTGAAATAACTCCACCTGATTCTCCCTTGCTGTTATTTATGACAGAAGCTCCCTCTCAGTATATTTTTGAAGTTATCTCATTCCTCCTCAAACCCTACCACAAACCTCAACTTTCTCAAGAAACCTTTGGTTTATACCATAGTCTGACTTCAGCCGGAATCAAGCCTAGGTATGTATGGTTTAGCCCTTTCTCATCTCTGTCTCTCCCGGCCCTGCCCTCCTCTTCCTCTTTCCCCTCTTCCATTTGAATTACAATTACAATCTTAAAGCCCATGGGACAGGAGTGAAAATAATTGAGTGTTTTCTTTCTAATGCTGCTTGGTTTATACAATATTACAGTAGTTTCAAAAAAAA
>NW_024817642.1:0-2071 GCF_019175285.1 Sceloporus undulatus | reverse complement strand
TCCAGAGGTGAGCTAAAGATTCCCTACGTTTGCTTAATTACAGCTGCCATTCAGGGAGTCACAAAAATAAATCACTACTGAGCAAGTATCCATATCGTCTTAAGAAATATTCTCTGTGTTCTGAGCTCTGGCTATTAGGTTCAGGCACTGTCTTCTCTTTTTTTGAAAGATGTAAAGACCACATAGTTGTGAACTGTGCTCACTAGTCAAGCTCTATCTGCATTCACCAGCACACACACATGGCTTGAATGAGAGACAAAGGATGGATTTCTCTCATCTGTATTTCTTACTCCCACTGTTTCTCATTTTCCCCAAACCCCACTTTGGGACATGGATGTGTGCTGATTAAGGGACCTCCTTTCAGAAGCACTTGCCCAGCAGAACAGATTTGGAAACTCTTGGACATGTGAGCACAAGGAATGTGTCCACTGTTATAGCAGCAGAGTCAGCATGGCGTAGTGGTTTGAGTGTTTGACTGTGACTCTGAGAGCAGAGTTTGATTCCCTGTTTGGCCAAGGAACCCACTGGGTGACTATGGGCAAGTCACACTTTCGCAGCTGCAGAGGAAGGCCATGCCAAACCTCATCTGAACAAATCTTGCCAAGAAAACCACATGATACATTTGTCTTAGCGTCGCCATAAGCCTGAAACAAGTTGAAGGCACACAACAACAGCAGTTGTTAAATTCTCACAAACAAACTCCAGCATGATTCCTGTCCTCCTTGATATGAAATCAACTATGAGATCTACACTGAGGGCTATAAACATAGAGGATCTGGTTCCCCTAAATAATTTTTCAGGCCTCATGGTAATTTTCAGATTTCATTATAAAATCCAAAAATCTTATAAGAAAAAAGAAAAAGAAAAGAAAAAGTAGAGCCTAATCTTTATACTTATCGAGATATGGAAAAGTGTGCATGCTGCATTGTGTCCCACATATATGAATATTAAGTCCTTTTGTAGCCAAAACAGCAGCCCCACATTCATGATGCAGGTATTAATAGGTTTGAGGGAATCCTGAGGTTTTCAAAAGTCTTTTGGCAGGGCAGAGGGAAAAGAAAATAACTTAGTGAGCACACTCAGTGGGCAGGGAAGGTTGAGTGACTCCTAAGGGTGAGAAAATCCAGAAAGTTGGCAAGCTGAGCAAGAAGATAATAGAATGGAGTATCCTGGAAAGGGCATGACCAACTAGAACCTCTAAAGTAGCACTCAGCCACACACCACATTTTATTGCAGGTGTCATACTTTCTATCATACTGTTCACCAAAAAGTGATCCAACTTGAGAATGTCAAGATATTGTGGCTATCTGTGTAAGGTCGCTGTCCTGCAGGGATTCCTAGCCTAATTATGAACACTGTCTGGCTACTGGCCTCTAGACCAGTGCTTTTCAGGCCACATTCACACTACCTTATAAACCGGTTTGGAAACCAGTTTAAAAGCGGGTCACTCATCCTTTCCCAACCCAATGTTTTGGGTGGTGGGGTGGTGCAAATCCCCCTTACCTGATGCTTTTGAAACCGTGTCACTTACCATATCTTTTCAAAAGCACAGGTGTTTTTTTTTAGGGAGCCACCAATGGAGACGCACTGCTGATCCCATTCTGGGCTCCCAGGATGGAGGGGTAATGGGCAGAGGGGCAGAAGATACTCATCCCGTACCACAGGTCTTGGTTGTGTTTTTCCCCTCTCAGAGCTCATGGTTGCCAAAGTTGGATAATGTTTTTTTGGGAACATGGTGTGGCTTGTTGGCTTTTTATTGTTGTTTTTTTAATGTTTTGACAGCTTCTGTGCACTGTTGCATTTACATGGCTTCCACCGAGGTTCTGTTACTGGCACTGGGATTTGTGTAGCTGGCACTGGAGGTTCATTACTGGCATGGGGGGGGGGTTGTTGGCGGGAGAGGGGTTGTTCCTGGCATTGGCCTCTGAGGCTGAGATAATGTTCCTCCCTCCAAGAGGGACTGTTCACAGGGGTTCTCGCCAAGGATTTATTCAGGGCATGGTACCCAAAAAAGAACTATTGTATTATAGTGCAAGTTCTATAGTGCAAGCTCTCATGCGAGAATGCATAA
>NW_024817641.1:0-2071 GCF_019175285.1 Sceloporus undulatus | reverse complement strand
AATTCTGAAAAGGGGCCAGCAACACGTCCAGCCGAAATCTCTTTCTGTATTTTTGTCCTAAGGACATCAGGCATGGACCTGGCAGATTGTAAATTTTTCGGAAAATTATGGGCTAGGGGAGCAGAAACCGGGATTCTGAAACCAAAAGAAAAACCCTTGGCCAGGTAATCAGCAGCCTCCCGATTGGGATAGCTAACCAGCAACTCACAAAGGGCCTTAGGATTTATAGGTGAAAAGGCCCTAGAAAAAACAGGTGCTGAAGAGGAGGCAACTGAATTATTTATGGCCCCCTGCAATTCCGGCCTCCAAACCTCCTGATCCTTCCTTTTTGCCGGCAGTTGCTGAAGCAGGGCGCCCACCCCGAAAGGGCTGAGGTGCCTGATTAGGCCGGGCACAAGCGGACTTAGCATGGGGCCCTTTGCAATTCATACAACAGTGATCGTATTTACACTGAACACGCGTACAACGTCCTGCATTAAAGTCCCAACATGGTAAAATACGAGAACTCTTTTTTACAGTGTCCTTTTGGGAACCCTTAAATCTGGCTTGAGTGCCCACTTCTAGCAACCAGATCTCGTTATGCAGCAAGTCCCATCGCTCCCGCGAGTTCTGTGATGCATGCTGCCTGAAAGCAGCATCATAAGCGATAGCCGCCACATCGCCCGCAAAGGCTTTTGCCCGAAGAACGTTCAACAGATGACTGTCCAGGTGCCAAGCACGTTCTGGGAAGGCCATAGAAACAACGGCCTTAAAGACCGTGAAACCTTCCAGCCAGTTAGCAAAGGTATGATCTGCAGGAGCAACCTTAGACTCATGCTTGGACTTCTTCGTCGAAGTCACCGCAACTGCCTCTTGACCCTTCGGCTGAAGAAGGGAAAAGACATCAACATAACACCCCCGCAGGATATTTTTCCGGACCTTCCTAGGCAAGTGAGCCACAGGAGGATGCTCACCAGGAGAGCAGATGGGGTAGTCGGCTGCAGTAGAATCTACCCACACACCTTGAAGTCCAGGGCGCCAAGCCCTCTTTTTAATGGCCCAGCGAGGCAAACCCGGCACCAAAGCGTGCTCAATCCAAAAACCCTCCCTCCCGATGGGCACAGAAGGATGATCGCCACCTTCGGATGCTGGCAGCCGCTCTCCAACACCATGGGATCTGTGCCTCCTTTTCTTGGCCTTGCGTTTTCGCTTCTTTTCTTTTCGCCGCGAAGGCGCAGAAGATGGTCCTCCGTCATCGTCGTCATCGGAAGACGAAGTGGACGAGCTCGACGAAGAAGAACTGGACGAGCTGGACACACAACCCACCGCTGATTGTGATGGCGAAACGCCGCTGGCAGCTGGGCTCTGCAACAATTGTAACACAGGAATAGACGAGCTAGCCACATGGCGTCTCAATGGCTGACCAGAGGGAGGGACAGGCGAAGTCTCAACAGTAGACTGAGTAGACATAGTTGCTTGTTGAATCAGCTCTGCAATAGATCTGGACAGAGCATTCAAAGTCTCAGGCGCCAGCCCACCAGCCACACTACGTTGAGAAGAAGCCTCGGTGGTTATCGGCAAAGCAGAATGTCTCTGGTCCTGAGATGAGCCCCGGCCGACACCAGCTGATCGACCAGAACGTGAAGACCCATCGCTGGCACTGGCAATCGACTCTACAGACTCAGGAGCAGGAGAAACATTATCACCCCCAGTCTTCTTGGGCCTTTTGGAAGGCATGATGAAGCAAACAGCAATTTATTGGCCCGCAGCTACTCAGTACTGAGAGAAAGGCACAAAAAAAAAACCAAAAATTCCAACCAGCAAAATCCAGCAAAGAACAGCCACAGAGTTCACAAAAGAATAAAAGCAACCAGCCCACAGGAAAAAAGGTGGGGGCTGCTGAGCAAAACAACTGAAGAGTTGAAATTGGGGCAGCACAAGCAGTGAATAGCCAACAATTAAAAGTAGGGGGGGTGAAAATTCACCACCCAAAATGGCAGATCCCGCCTAAACAAGATGGCGGTTCCCGCCAAAACCAGATGGTGGTTCCCGCCTAAACAAAATGGTGGTTCTCGCCTAAACAAGATGGTGG
>NW_024817640.1:0-2072 GCF_019175285.1 Sceloporus undulatus | reverse complement strand
ATCCATTTTATGTTCCGGCAGCCATTTTGTGTTCTGGGCCATTTTGTCTTCCGGCAGCCATTTTGTGCTGCTTGTGACTGTGGGGAGTATTGTTCCAGAACCTTCTCTGGGGCCTCAGTTGAACAGAGGCTTCTCTTTCTCTCCTGAGGCTCCAGAGTCAGAAGGAGGCCAGGTTCCTTGGGCCAAAAGGGAGGAAGTGTGTCTCTTTTTGTGTCTTTTGTGTGTCTTTCTGAGAGGGTTTTCTTATTACACAGCTCTGCTCCTTCTGGGGAACAAGGGTTTTATTGTATTGTATGGATATTTTTTGGATGGGAGTGTGAGGAAGGGTTTGGGTCATAATGAAAGATGTTGTGATTGTATTGTATGAATGTATTTATTGTAAACTGCTAAAAGGTGGCCATTCTTGTGTCATACTTGTCTTTTGATTAACTCCCACAACAACCTTGTAAGGTAGGCTTCATAGGCTCCTAGAGCTGGAAGGGAGCCCCAAGGGCCATCCATTCAGCCCCATTCTGCCCTCCAAGTCCTCCAAAGAGATGGCCATCCAGCCAGAGGCTCCTCCAATGCTCTTGGAGGCAGCCTCTCCCATAGATTTGCCAAGAGGTCATGGGGCCCACAGTCCCACGGGAACTGGAACTTAACCCCCACTTTGGGGAAGGAGACCCCCTCAGCTCCTGGACTATTTACTACCAGGAGTTACTATGGCTGCGACTCAGAGGACTAGTTTCCTAGGCGTCACCTTCTGTGCTCCATTGCCATTTGCCATGTGGTCTGTTCCAACTCTATGCTCCTTTAATGCTCTTTAATGGATGCTCTTAGTGAAGGGTCCTGAGGGAAGGAGCAGGGGGTCTGCATGGTTTAGGTCCCCCCCAGAAGGACTCCAGTCTGTCCTCTGAAGGGCAAGAGGGGGGCAGGGAAAGGCTTGGGCCTGGAGTTTGGAGGGGGAGAAGAAGAGCCCCCAGTTCCCATTTCCAGGAGATGAATGGCGGTTGTGGGGGGCAGGCCTAGTGGGGGGGGTCAGGAAGGAGAGAGAGGAGGAGGGAAAGGGGGCCATGGGAGGAAGGACGAAGTGCCTCAAAGGATGCTTTGAGTATAGGATAGGACACAGGCTACGATTTAATCCTGCATGTGGCTAGAACTGGACTTTCCCAAGCCAAGATGGCCAGGCAACAGTTAGGAAAATAGGCACTCTCCACATGGGCAGAGACAGTCTAAGAATTGTAGGTTCTCTGAATGCAGAAGGCTGCCATGGTAATTGGATCTTCCCTTCCCATCAACTCAATCCTCTGGTGCCCCCGATCTTGGGGGAAGGGCTGGATCCCATGGAAGGGAGGCAACCAGAGAAGAGAATGCTCCTTTCCTGCTCTGCTTGACCAGAGTCCTTGAAGGATGGAAGGCAACTGGTTTGGCCACTGGGAGAATGAGAGGCCACCAGGCCAGAAAGCCTGACCCAACAGAATTGTATATGCGTCAGTGTTGCTCCAGGTGGAATCAGGCTACAACTGGCCATTCACTGACACAGGTCTTGCCATAGAGTTGTGGGAGCCATCCCGTATGGCCATTCAATGCCTGTGAGAGGGTTTGGTGCGAGGTATTAGAGAAGCATCCAGCTGTGTTTATGTAGCCAGAAGCAAAATGAAGACATCTTCCTCTCAAGGCCACTGGGGAGGTCAGGAAGTTTCAGTAAATGATGCACTCATTTCACATCTAGCTACGGGGACATAACCAGGACCCTCTCCAATTCCTCATCCCCTAATCTCCCACCACTCTAAGAAGGCATGGAGTATCTGTTGTGTAGGGGAGCTGCCGTGAATCTATGCTAGGTCCAGGGGGCTTTGTTTGAAGCAGAGTGAGGAAGGGGATGCCCACCTCTGCATCGGCCCAAAGGAGGCATATGTCACCTGCGTATGTCACCAGGAGGATGCTGTTCTCTGTGTCTTTGAGTGGTGCAGGGTTTCTGGTCAAGTCAATCCTAACCCTGGTCCCTTCTCTCAGGAACTTCATCTCGGACTCCTTGTACACGGCTTTGGGGCCTCTCTTGCTAGAAGTGACCCAAGTACAGGACACCAGGG
>NW_024817639.1:0-2072 GCF_019175285.1 Sceloporus undulatus | reverse complement strand
CACATTAACCTCTTCTCTTACCATCCCATACAGAATCCCTAATAATGGGTTTTTTTTACTAATGTTATTCATAAATTGTAATTCCCATATATCACTGAATGGGATGGCAGGAGTTTTGATATGAACAACTAGTAAAATTAAAACCATACCTTTAAATTACAGTATCTTACGCACAGTCTAAATGCATTTACATGTACATAATTTTATGCGGTAAAAGTGAAAAATTGGTAAGATGTAATGTTTTTAAAGAAAATGTAATTTAAAAAATTTTTTAAATTGAAATTTAAAATTCATTTTTTTTAAAAAAAACTTTTTTGGAGTCATAGGCCCTGTCCAGATGGGCCTTTTAGCATGTACTGAGTATGTGCTAGGGTTGCCTTGGGGCGTCCTTTACAGATGCTCCCTAACCCTAGCACGTACTCTGTACATCAAAGTGGCAGTGCCCTGCACAGATGGGTGCCACCATTTTGACATGATGGCCACATTGCATCCAAACGGTGTGGCGTAGTCATTACGTGCTGTTGCCGCTACAGGGTGCTTGTGGCACCCTTTCAGCAGCACCAAAAGGAGCTCTGAAACAGAGCTCCCTTTGCTGCGCATATCACTGGCGTGGCCTTTACACGGTCACACCAACGATACGGAAGAAAAAGGGGGCGAGCCGGCCTTTTTTCTTTCTCCCCACCACTGTCGGGGTGTCCTTGGGGCATGAAGCCCCAAGGACACTTCTTTCCAAGCTGTGGGGAAGCGGTATTTTGCCGCTTCCCCGAGGTCTGGAAAAGTGGTGGTTCGGGGCCTCTGGGGCTGCTGCTGTGTACATTAGATGCTCCTCTCTCAAGCAGCAAATTTGTTGAACAGAGATAGGCCTTATGGTTCTCCAGATGTCCTTGGAGTGTAATCACCAGCTGCTCTGGGTTATAGGGTGATTGAAGATTTGTTATAAGATAATGTGCATTTATTCTTAATACACTGATATCAGTACTGGACACACACATACACATGCACTGATTCCTGTATGTTATAATTCCTTGTTTGTATGTTAAAAGCATGGGGAAAGTTAGAAACAGTTTTGCAGAGTAAACACGAACACCACCAGGGCTAGGATCAGCAGCATTAATGGTAAGGCAAATAGTTTTTTGTGGGTTTTTCGGGCTATGTGGCTATGTTCTAGCAGAGTTTATTCCTGACTTTTGCCAGCATCTGTTTCGCCAGCATCAGGAAGAAACTCTGCTAGAACATGACTACATAGCCCAAAAAACCCACAAAAAACTATGGATGCCGGCCATGAAAGCCTTCGACTTCACATCGGTAAGGCAAGTGTTGGAAATTGCTGCAACCAATTCCTTTCCTTTTTTAATTAAAACATTTTATAAATTTAAACGTTTTACTCACAGCAGTGGCAGCCTTCCTGGTGTTGTGAAGAAAAGTGCCATTTAATGTAGCAGATGTTATCACCTTTTCTAGTAACTATTCTTTCCAGACACAAAGATGAAGTCTGCCACTGTCATTATGGGTCTACCCCCTTTATGTGGAAAGTCATTCTGGCGGGATACAGACGGCCAGGAGAAGACGTCTTGGAGGTGTATTCTGCTGAATACGGAGCCTCCAGACCGCCCGCCCCAGGGTGTTGGAGCTTCCACATGGGGGGCAGTGAAGACGCCTCACCTGGGGCCGTTTCAGACCCGCAGTTTCCAAACCGCCGCCTCGGAGGACGCTGCAAAGAGAGAGGCAGCTTCTGCACGGGCGGCCAAAAATGGGGCTTTTTTTTTTCCTTTGCCGGCTGGCGGATGCGGAGCTGCGTAGCTGCAGCGCTAAGCAGCGGCGGCAGAAAGCCTATGGGCACATTTAAAGTGCCCAAGCCCCTTTAAAACTTTTCCCCCTGCTCTGCCCAAGAACAATGGTGGTCTCCTGCCAGCTGGTGATCAGCTGGTGTTGGCATCCTTGTCCGCTTGCACTTTGCCAATGACAGCAGCATCATAGATGCCTCCTCTCCTTTGGTCCCCGCGCTCCTGCTGAATCTGCAATGCGCAGCCACAGCTGTCTCCGCTGCCACCGCTGTTCCCCTGCCATCCCCC
>NW_024817638.1:0-2072 GCF_019175285.1 Sceloporus undulatus | reverse complement strand
ATCTCTAGTTTGGCCATCGGATTCCCCCATTAGAAACAGACTACAATTCCCATGATCCTTTGTTCTTGCAATGTTCCTTCCTGTACTCCCTGGCTGCCAGGAGCAAAGCAGCTGTTTTGGAGTAAAGACTGAAGGGGGGAATCATAGAGAGTTGGAAGTGACCCCAAGGGCCATCCAGTCCAACCCCCTTTTGCCATGCAGGAAATCTAAATCAAAGCATCCCTATTGACAAATGGCCATCCAGCCTCTGTTTAAAGACCTCCAAGAAGGGAGACTCCACTCCGAGAGAATATGTTCCTCTGTCGAACAGCCCTTACTCTCAGGAAGTTCCTCCTAATGTTGAGGTGGAATCTCTTTTCCTGCAGCTTGTAACCATTGCTCCGGGTCCTGTTCTTTGGAGCAGAAAACAATCTCCCTCCCTCCTCAATATGGCATCCCTTCAAATATTTAAACAGGGCTATCATCATATCACCTCCTAACCTTCTCTTCTCTAGGCTAAACAACCCCAGCTCCCTGAGTCTCTCCTTATAGGGCTTCATGGTTTCCAGGCCCTTCACCATTTTAGTGGCCCTCCTTGAGACAAGCTCCACTTTCTCAATGTCCTTTTTGGATTGTGCGGCACAGAACTGGACACAATATCCCAGGTGAGGCCTGACCAAAGCAGAATACAGTGGCACTATTACTTCCCTCGATCCAGACACTATACTTTTATTGATGCATCTCAAGAAGTAGGCTGAACTCTATGAAAGCTCATGCTCCCAACTTCTTTACTTCTCCAAGGAAGTGATGAGAAATTTTAACAAATTTAGCTCTGAGAGTCTATGAAAACAATGTTGTTGTTGTTGGTTGTCATTGTTGTGTGCCTTCATGTAGTTTCCAGCTTATGGAGGCCCTAAGGTGAACCTATCTATCATGGGTTGGCCAGATTTGTTCAGAGAAGGTTTGCCATTGCCTTCCCCTGAGGAGGCTGAGAGAGTGTAACTTGCCAAAGGTCACCCAGTGGGTTTTCATGGATGAGCCGGGATTCGAACCCTGGTCTCCAGAGGTGAAGTCCAACCCACAAACCACTATATCCTCTGGCTCATACGAAAACCAAGCCTTCTTTGAAATCTGTTAGTAATCTGGGATTTTTCTACACAGAATTCAGATGTTGTTCTTTTGGGCAGAAAACTCAGCATTTTCAGCAAAGGAAGCAGCATTTTCTTGATAAAAAATAATACTTCTGAACAAAAGCATTGTTTTCTGAGCCTGAGATTCTGTTTCCTTCGAAGAAATACTGTGTTCTTCAAATAATAATAATAATAATAATAATAATAAGCATGTGTGAATTTTGCAGAGAATAAGCCCCAAATGGCAAGTTGCCACTTTAGGATTCTTATCACAATCATTCTCAGCACTCAAAAACCCCATGTTTTTTATCTTAAAGAATATTATTGAATATGTTTTCCTTCCCTAAACAAAATCAAGTCGTGGAACAGCAAGGATTAGGGTCAGGGTCAGGGTTAGGTGGAAGGCATTTCTCTTAAGCATGTTTGGCTTGGAGGGTCCAGTGGGATGTTTGGTCTTTCTCAGGACATCTGACCGCTTACCTTTCATGATAAATATAGACTATCTCCCTGGGTTCCTTATTTTTTCCAGGGGACCACAATATATCCTGTCTTGACCTCGGTGCTTCATGACAGCAAGGAATTCCCCAACCCCACAAAGTTTGACCCCCAACATTTCCTGAACAAAGACGGGAGCTTCAGGAAGAGCGACTACTTCATGCCCTTTTCTGCAGGTAAAATGATCTCTTCCCCAAAATGGGCAACCACAAAGCACAAGGTCATGAGTATCTCCATCCATGTTGCACAGGTAACACTGGTTGGCTGCCATTTTAGCTTCCATGGCTCCATCCCTCCATTGTAATTTAAGAAGATACTATGAATTCCATGCCCAGTTGCTATTGCATTCATGTCCCTGAACCTCAGCAGCTTTGGAGATTTTCAAACAGAGATTGGATCGTCATACTAGCTTCTTTGCAACAATGTCATGGAGAACCTTGTCAAAGGCCTTACTGAAATCAAGATATA
>NW_024817637.1:0-2072 GCF_019175285.1 Sceloporus undulatus | reverse complement strand
GGAGGAGGGTGTTCTTTTTGGGACTGAGGGTCTTTCTGTTGGTCCTCCTCTGCAGGGTTGCTGTGAAGGGAAATGTATGTATGTGTGGGGGATGCCTAATTTGAATCCTGTGGGCCTTTAAGCCTAGTTCCCAGGTTGCCAGGGAAGTGTCAGTCTCCCCAGATGGGGCTTTGGGGTCCCTCCATCTCTCTCCTCTTGGATTTGGCCTAGATTTTTGCTCTTTCCCCCACCCAGACAGAGCCCCCTCCCCCCAGGACCCCAGAGAAAACATCTCTCCCCCCAAAATTTTTTGTTTCCAATGCTATTGAATCCTATCCTGTGTGATGCTTTGTATTTGGCACAAAACTCTTCCCCAAATGAGTTATCAGAAGGGAGGATCTCTCCTCTGCCCTACTTTCCAGGAGGGAGAGGGCTCCTCAAAGTCCTTTTTTACCTTTGAATCCCCCTCCTCTATATGGCCACACCTCTCTCCAATTGTCTCCCTTTCCTCTTTTCTCAAAATAACCCCCCAAGTACCTGGGCCCCAAGGAATCCCCAGAGGAGGGGCCAGGGAAGGGAGAGAAGGGAGAGGAGGCCTGGCAGGCTCCCTGCTTTCTTTGCGCCGAGGAGATCATGGTTTCCGTCCTTCTTACATCACCCCCCCCCCCCCCAGAAGACCCTTCAGCCGTTCTGAATGAATGAGGGCTCTCCCCACTTCCCTCCCTCAGAGCAGGCTGTAAGGGTGGCAGATTCAGGGGCTGAGACTGTGCATGCACATTTGCCACCAAAGGCCCCTGTTGAACATGTGCAGGGATAGCAAAGCCCTAGCTGCTGCTGCTTATTCCATTGTTGGCATTTGGAAGAAGGGAAGGACTACACCCTTCCTTCCTTTTTCCTTCCTTCCTTCCTTCCGGAACGGAGTCCAAGCTGCAGAGCTGGACTCAGGAGGGAAAGGCTGTGAAGACTCTGCTTTGTACATACAGATGTGTCTCTCTGAGTGAGTGTGTGTGTGTGTGTGTTTGCCTCTGCTGCTCATATGGCTGGGAATGGAGCTGAGGACTGAGAAGATGAGAAAGGGTCAGTTTTGTGCAAATTCAGAACTTATATGCATCAATGAGTCCATTGTGTTGAAATAACAAAGAACTTTATTAAGAACACAATGGCGGGATACAGACCACCCAAAAAGTCCGGTTTGCTCCGCAAGGGAGCCAAAGTGAACAAACCGTGCGGCTCCGTCACGGAACAAAAGGATCCCACAAAAAGCAGGTTCTTCTTGTGGCATCTGTTGCGTCAAAATGTCAGTGCCGGTGTGTAAAGGGCGCCGCCATTATGATGCCCCCATCACGTGCTAGGATTGAGGCCGGTATGGACTCTACGTTCTCGGCCAACCCCTATCACGTGACGGTGGCTGCGCAAAGGCCCATTTAAATCAGGCCAGAGTCAGAAGTTCAGCATTTAAGTCAGAACTGTCCACCCCAAGCCAAATAATACATTAAAACCCCAAAACCTAAAACGCCACCCTCTTCCAAACCTAGCCCCCACCTCCAAACCCCACAGTCAATGGCCCACAAGTAACAAGGCTGCCTTTGTCATTCCCAGAAACTGGTCCCCTTTCTGTTAATACTTTCTTCATCTAAAATCCCACACATTCCAAAGGCTATCAATCAAATAACTATTCTAGCCAGCTGCAACACCCTCTATCTATCTAACCCATTCCACAATCCATAATCCCCAGTCAAATTTATAAACTAAAGCAATGATCTACACTAATAGCAATTAAAAGGTACAATTAAGAAAATATAACTTTAAAACATAAAGACATGTGGACAGATAACACACAAATCACAAGGGCATTTTCTTATCACCACAGGAATAAAAATATATTCTTTGTATTCCTTCTCCATAAAAATAATGTTAGTTCATTTTTGGGATTTTTCTGGCTTCTTTCCTGTGTGGCCTTTCTGATGTCTTACTAGGTTTGACTTCTGAGCAAAACATTGTCCACAATGCTGGCATTTGAAAGGCTTCTCTCCTGTGTGGACTCTCTGATGTGTCTCTAGGTTTGACTTCTGAGCAAAACATTGTCCACAATG
>NW_024817636.1:0-2072 GCF_019175285.1 Sceloporus undulatus | reverse complement strand
AAATACCAATCAATATCCTCACCTTCAGAAATAAGTATTTCTCTCGATTTCAATGACACAATATTACTGGGTTTCCACTGAATCAAATCTTTCTATATTATCCATCTATTCTTGAAGTCTTTAGTTCTTTTATAAAAGGCTTCTTGGGGCGATACACATTGTGGAAGATTACTATAGAAAAGGTCTTTAACCTTCTTCAAGACACAAAGTAGAGCATTTCTAAGAAAATGATGTTTAAAGTCTTTATGTTCTTTGACCTTTTCATACCACAAATAGGCATGAATGCCAAACCTCAAGTCACAGCATGCTAAAGATAACAATCTATCATTGCTTAGATTAATCCAGTTCTCTAGTCAACACAGACAAGATGCATAATAATATAGCTTAAAGTTTGGTAAAGCACAACCCCCCCGTCATATTCATCTATCAAAATTTCCCATCTCACCCTGGCTCATTTACCTTCCCAAAGAAATCTGGGCGGTTTACAACAGAGGGGATAATAGACGGTTCCCTGCCCTCAGGATTACAATCTAAATTTGGCTCATTGACCTTCCCAAAGAAATTCAGAGAACTCTTTTTGCCAGATTGCAAAGTGTTTGTCTTTGGCTATAATTGGTATGTTCTGAAATAAGTACAGAAAATGGGGAAGGATATTCATTTTCAACGTTGCTATTCTCCCATAGAATGAGAGATGCAATTTGGACCATGCAGACATATCCTTTGTTACTTCATTCCCATAGTCTTCCATAGTTGTTGTGGAGCAAGTCAATGTTCTTGCTTGTTAAGTATATTCCCAGATATTTAGCTTTACTAACGACTCTATACCCCGATACATTACTTAACTCCAGTTGTTCTTCTTGGTTTAAATTCTTTGTATTAAACACAGTTTTGTTTTTATTCACCTTTAACCCTGATATTTCAGCAAATGCCTCCAGAGTATAATTGACAGCCAAAATGCTATTAAGTGAGTTATCTAAGAAGCAAATGAGATAGTCAGCAAATGCTCTAGCTTTATAAACATAATTCTTAATCTTCACTCCCTTAATGTCCACATTGCTTCTAATATTGTTTAACAAAACTTCAAAGGCAACTCTAAAGAAAAGAAGTGATAAGAGGTCTCACACACACACACAGAGAATGTTTCAAGACTATAGATCTTGCATACAACACCCATAGATACATCTGTACATACCCAAAGATATCTGTCTGAATGTGTGCATGTGTACACACACTTATTTAAACATAGAGAGAGAGAGAGAGAGAGAGAGGTGAAAGCACATGTACACATATATATTGGATCATATATATATAGATATAGATATAGATATAGATAGATATAACACACACACACACACACATATATATATATATATATATATATATATATATACTCTTCTACTTGCATACAATTTAAATATAATCAAATGCATGAAGAAATATGCGCATGTATACACCCCCATGTTCTGGTCAACATCAGCATGTATATATAATCATAACTGTGTATATGTTTACTTCCAGTCATAACAGCATAACTGCCCTGAGATTACTGTAATTGGAATTTTTATGCTTTGTGATGTTTTATGATAGGTATTTTACACTTGATTGGCTCCTGAGGACACTCTGAGTGTTGCCATTGGCCGGAGTCCCAGTCCCTCCCGCCATCCCTGGCTCTGATTGGCTGGAATCCCTGTCCCTCCCACAATCCCTGGCCAGTTTGTGTTCTGGCAGCCATTTTGTTCCAGAACCTTCTCTGAGCCTCAGTTGAACAGAGGCTTCTCTTTCTCTCCTGAGGCTCCAGAGTCAGAAGGAAGCCAGGGTCCTTGGGTCAAAAGGAAGGAAGTGTGTCTCTTTGTGTCTCTTTTCTGAGAGGGTTTTCTTATTACACAGCTCTGCTCCTTCTGGGGAACATGGGTTTTATTGTATTGTATGGATATTTTTTGGATGGGAGTGTTAGGAAGGGTTTGGGACATAATGAAAGATGTTGTGATTGTATTGTATGGATATTTTTATTGTAAGCTGCTAAAAGGTGGCCATTCTTGTGTAGTAATTGTCTTGTGATTAACTCCCACAAC
>NW_024817635.1:0-2072 GCF_019175285.1 Sceloporus undulatus | reverse complement strand
ACCAATCTCGCTGCCATGTTTTGCACTATCTGCAGTTTCCAGGTTTGGTACAAGGGTTGCCCCATGTAGAGCGCATTACAGAAATCCAATCGAGAGGATTATTTACATCCCACTCCCTCATCCCCAGGCTTGGGACTTAAAATGGTTATTCTCTCAGCCATTTTTCTCTTGTGCCTCTCTCCTCCATAAGGCCATGTATTTGATTATGAATATTTTTGTAAGTAAAGCTACTTGTATATTTTTTCCAACAGACTAAGCTTGCTTCTTCTCTGCTAGACACTGTCTGGGAATGTGGGTGTAGGACTGGTTGTTGTTCAGCTTCTGCCTTGTCAGTTTGATTACTCTGCTTGAGATATCTAGTACTCTGTCATATTTTCCAACAACATTGCCATTCAAAACTGTAGGAGTGGTCCCTTCACCACCTGACCACTCTACATTAAACAGAATGGCCAGAACAGAGATTGTAGCTGAGTTCAGTTTAAATCAAGGAGTTTTTGCTGTAACTACACCAGTGTAGCCCAGCCCTGCTATTACGTGAGATGACTGTCTTGAGGACTTGATTTGAGGGAAGGGTATCCTTCACCCATCCACCCCTCACATATATTGCAGCATATGGTTCACTTGCATACTGTATGATACACTCACCAAGTGTAGTTCTGAAATTTCTCCTGCAAATTGTTTTGTTTATTGTGATATCCCTGCAGTAGTGATTTCAGGAACAAATGGGAGCGGCTTTAGACTGCAGCAGCATAAGTTTGAAAACATTTCTTCTCTTATACCATATGGGACAGAGAGGAGGGCAAGCAGCTCGGTGGGTAGAAAATAAATGTCTGTCCCCCATTTTTTGAGTGCTGAAGAACAAGCTGGATAGTGAGCCATTCATTATTAATGCTATTTTTAAATGCACACCTCCACAGTCGCACAGCTAAGAATAATAAGAATGGACTTTTTTTTTTAACAAACAAATGCACCTGTACAGCTGTACAACCACAACTGCTGTAATGTCTGCAAGGCTGGTTTGGTGTAACAAGTGTAATGATGTTAAATCAGTCTCCCTTCTTCACAATCGCTAGATCCTCTGAAGAAAACAATGTTTGGAATGTCTGCTCAAATCTTCTTGAATTACACTCTGCCAGAAAATAGTCCAGGGCAACAGAAATTTTTGGATATTTACAGGAAGAGGGGGAGAAAGTGAGAGCAAAAGATCTACAGCAACAAGTGTCACAATCTCCTGATGTATTTGCGTCATCTGAAGGAGACCTTGGTTAGACTGAAGTGAAGTGTACTTTCACTTGAGAGGGTGCAACTTAATGCTTCTGCCTCAGGCAACAAAATGTCCTCAAGAACATGGTTATGTAGTACAAACAGTCCTCAAGAAATGCCTTTTAATGTAATGTTATGTGAACTACAGAAGATTGCTGAAATTGTTCCGTGAAATTTACATTTTCTTGAGCATAATGTGAATTGGTGGGAATCAAAAAGAAAATGCATGGCAAACATTATCTCCAAAGAACAGTTCTCTGCCAGACTTCCTATCAGGAATGAGCAGCTATTAAAAGTAATGTTTTAAGTTATACTGCACACAGATCTTTTTAAAAAGAAATCATCTGCATGTTCAGTTTTAAAACTGGATTTGGATGATCCCAGAAGCCTTCCTTGGTTACGAGGATAGTTTTAATCTGTCCTGTAAACCACCTCAACCTCTGTGTTGGCAGGAAGATATTAAACAAACAAACAAATAAATAATTGGATGAGCATGGGGATATATGTGCAGAAGTCGAGTATATACTATATATACTTGTGTATAATTCTAGAATTTTTAGTCAAAATTTGGCCGAAAAAACATGAGCCAACTTATTCATGGGTCAATGTAAGTACTGTACATTAACTCTTTTTTTTAAAAAAAAGGAACCATCCTCTGATGATAATATTATCTGTCCTAGAAGCACTGATTTCTGTCTACTCTCTCATGTCTGCTGGAATTTTGTAAGTTCTTTGGCATTGTTTTCCCTTTTATGTCCTTCACATCCTTTGTCCCATGTCCCCTAGGTTTTACCCTTGACTTACCCATG
>NW_024817634.1:0-2072 GCF_019175285.1 Sceloporus undulatus | reverse complement strand
TTAACTGGGCCAGTGGGAATGGGGCCTGTGACTGGAAAGAGAAACAGATGAAAGGATATATTCACAAACTCCAGTCCATCAACAGAGAACTGAACATAGACAATGGCTTCCTGGCACACCATAGATGCTGGATGCTCTTAGCCGGTTAACATATCTCCTTTCTGGTTTGCAGCCTGCACACACATCACATTCCAAAACTCCCTCCACCATTCATATGGTCATCCACCCACCCTTAGACAACATCTTTTTTTCCTGCCTTTATCCCTCAATAATCATAGTTAAAACTGAACTTATCACCTCAGCACCATACTCACAAATTTTACAATTTCATGGGTATTCATTCAATTTTTAAAGATCTCTCCTGGGCACCAATTCATTCCATGAATCTGAGGAAATAGAGCAAGGGGCTCTTCAGACTGGCCATTACGACTGGCCTGGGGCAGAGTTGGGGCATCACATCCACATGACACATGCTGTGACTCTGCCCCCAGGGTGCTGTGACACTGCGTGCTGCTCCACATGGCGTGTGGTGTCACAGCACTCCTCTAGTGCTGCATTCATGGCTATCATGCTCTTTCCAGGGCACTAAAAAAGCCACGTTTTGCAGCTCCTTTTAGAGCCCTGGAAAGGCTGGATTGGGACCATGGCATGCAGTTGCCGCGTCCTCAATCAGGTTAAGAAAGGGGCGGCATTGTGCCGTCCCTACGGGGCTGTTTGTACAGCCACCAAGTCTACAAAAAGCCATGCTACAACTTATTTCACACAGTTAGTCTCTGAGATGTGACAGTTAGGCTCAAATGTACTGCAAGATCCCTTTGCCTGAAATACAAATAACTAATTATTCATAAGTAATTATTTCCAAGATCTCCATTGATTGCTCTCTTCTCGACCAGACAAATGCATGCTCCAATTATGACAAAGAGTTAAAAATCTATAGTAACCTTAAATGATTTCAAAGCAAGAACAGCTGCTTTTTGACAGCAGGCAGAAGGAAAGGATAATTTTTAATGTTTGTTGGTCCCCTTTCTAACAGAGACATGGAAGATCAAAAACCGAGAGTCTGAAATGTGAGTGCTCTTAGCCAGTTTATCACATCTCCTTTCTGGTTCCCAGCCTGCACACACCACATCCTAAAACTCCTCCACCATTTATATGGTCATCCACCCATCCTGACCTTAGGCAACATCTTTCTTTCTGCCATGGTCCCTCAAGGACTATAGTTAAAACTGGACTTGTCACCTCATCACCATACCTACAAGTTTTGCATTTCTATGGTTATACATACAGCCTGATTATAAAGGCCCTTCTTGGGTACTAGTTCACTCTATGCATCTGAGGAAGTATATCAAGTCATCCAAATCTGGAGTGAGATATTTGGTGATTGGGCCTTTATAGTTGATGTAACAGACCTTTTCTGTTCTGGCACCCTCTCTTTGGAATTCCTTTGCCAAAGGGGTTTCTCTGCTGTCATCTTCTGAATGTGTGTGTGTGTGTATGGGGGCTAGGTGGAAAAAAATCATTTTGAAGAAACATTTCCTTTAAACTGATTCATTAGTTTTATGTTCGTTTCATCTTGGATTTTGATTGCCTCCTGTCATTTTATTCTTCTGTTTAGAAATGGTAATATTTTTATGTGTTTTTTTTAATGTGTGAAGTATGCTTGGAGCCATGGCTGAAGAGCATCTAATAAATGATAAACTCCACTGAAAACTCTGGGAAGACTCACTTAGGGACCATTCACACTACCTTTTAAACCGGTTTTGAAATGGATTCTTCCATGTGAAGTTCATATTGGGCCCGATTCTGTCACAATCCATATTGAGGCTTGCACAAGGAAATGCCCCTTACCATGGGTTATTGGGAATCGGGCTAAAATCCGTCTTTTCTGAAAAGACCCAGGTTCTGCGAAATATGAACTTGCCCTCGATCATGATCGGGGCAAATTCAGGGAGGGATTAAGGTCAGAGGGCGGGCAGAAGTCAGAGCATTCCCTCCCCTCATCCGAGGGGAGGGGGAGGAGGAAAGAGCCGAAGGAAAAAGGGGGATCTGGAGGCAAAGGGTGACAGGAGGCA
>NW_024817633.1:0-2072 GCF_019175285.1 Sceloporus undulatus | reverse complement strand
CCAAATTATGGCAACCCTAACCCTGATGGCCAGAAGCAAAGAGAAGGTGGTATCTTGGGGTTTTCTTGCCAAGATTTGTTCAGAGGAGGTTTGCCATTGCTTTCCTCTGGGGCTGAGAGCATGTGACTTGCCCAAGATCACTCAGTGGGTTTCATGGCTGAGCTGGGAATCAAATCATGGTCTCCAGAGTCATAGGCTTTTAATGGCTGAGGTGTGGAAATTTATTTCATGCCATGACATTTTATGGCATTTTATTTCATTTGAGGTATCTCCACCTGTATTAACACATCAAGCTGCATTAGTACATCAAGCTGAATTTTTAATACATCAAGTTATTGGATTGTTATAGGTTAAAATCTGAAATAGAGGGGGCAGGACTGGGAAAGACAGATGGTTTGTACTTCATGAAATCCCTGTGAAAATATTAGTTACATATGACTCTCTTCTTGTAGGGTTGGAATGGCTTTCACATTTTGCTTCTTAATCATCCCTTGAGGATTTGTGCCCCAAATACTATTCTGTAACATAAAACAGCAAATGGTGGGCTGTTTTTCAATATTCACAAGAGCGCAAAGTATTATGACATTAATGTAGTTCATAGAAATGCACCAAGTCTTTCATTACAATTTCCTTTCCCTAAAGTCTTTTAGGCTTTGTAAAAATTGGCTTTTTCCATGTTGGCAACTGACTAACATTCTGTCTTCCCTTAATCACTCACAAAATGTCATTTTGGCCATTTCCCAGTAGAAATCAGATTGTTCTTTATAGATTTCCTTAACAGGTTGTAGGGAAAATCCATTCATTTCCTAATCAGAAGGAAAGAAAGAGGATTTTTTTTAAAAAAGTACCCAATAGAGTTAGCTGCTTGGGAAATGACTAAAGAAAGAACAATTGATGTACAACACTTTGCTAATGAAACGGGTGTTAACTGATTGGTATCCAAGTGTTCCAAGGTCTGTAACCTCAAATGTCAGGTTTGGTAAATGAAAGAATAAAAAGAATATATTAACACACACACACACACACACACACACACACACACACACACACCAACAACAACATTCAGTCCACAAATAGGATTTCAGCTGTACAACAACAACAAAAAGAGAGATTAATCCAATTCTCCAGAGAGGATACAATTCCAACATAAGAAAGAACTAAGCAGCTTAGAGCCTTAGGAAAGAAAGAAACAAAATTATCTGTGTTCCAATGCCAGCCTGAAACAACTGATACCAAGGCAGGGAAGGAACAATTAACAAGTCTTCCAATCACTGTAGCGTTGGCTTGTTTCTGCAGACTTTGGCACTGTTTAAGCCTAATGACTCCATGAAAGAGAAATGCATATAAAGCAATAGGGTGGATAGTGGCCAAAACGAACATGGCCTGATCTACACAGAAATGAGGGGGGAATGAGGTTGCCAGTAGAAATTCTGACTTTTAGTAAATGAGCTGCATGCTTGTCCATTTGCTGCTTGTTCTACATCCTACCACAGTGAATGGCTAAACAACAATACAGTATAGGAATAATGACCTAAATCCAAATGCTAGTCCCAAAATCAGTAGACCTGTTGAATCAATATGCACTCATTTATCATTCAATAATTGAATTGATTCAGTAGGTCTCATTTAGCTGGGATTTAGGCTAATTGTTGATATTACACATCGACTACTTAGTTGTGGATGCATAACTAAGTTCTTCTGGTATGATTCCCCCCCCCTCCGCCATCCACCTAGCTCACTGTAGCAGCCAGCAGCTGGGTCAAGAAAAGGTCTGTCAGCTACCAAATGGGTAGGAGGGGCTACAAGGGAGGTGGCAGAAGCCTTCTTCTTTGCTGTGGTGGTAGCAGAGACACTTTCACTTCTCCTTTGCCATGGCAGCACGAGGGCAAGACTGGGTGGCACCCCTCCTCCCAGTGATGCCACTGCCTCCCACCAGTGAACAAAGTCACAACAATCAGAAGTAGAACCCCTCTTGCAATTCTTCATTGCTGTCTTGTTTGCCAGTGGGAGAGTGCTGCAAATGTTATCCTCTTTGTGCAGCTTCAGAGTTTCTTTTCAACTCTGAACACGTC
>NW_024817632.1:0-2072 GCF_019175285.1 Sceloporus undulatus | reverse complement strand
TTTGCAGTTTCATAAGGTCTTTAGACTTCTCTGCCAAAGAACCAAACTACAGAATTGTGCCATGGCACTTAAAGTGGTATCAAATTGCATTATTTCTACATAGTAGATGCACCCAGACTATATCTGCATTACAGAAATACAGTCCTTCCTCTGTTCTTGCGGACTTGGGATCCAAATCCCTTGACTATCCATGGGAGACAAACAGAGGGGGTTAAAATCGGATGTGTGTCCATGCCGCATGTCCACATGCCTCCATGAGGGCACACCTCCATTCAAGCCAATAGGGCTTGAATATTGCGATTTTCCATTTTGTGTGTTTGGGGGGGGGGGGCAGAATGGATCCCCTGCAAAAACAGAGGAGGGACTGTAATCCATTTTGACAGCACTTTGACTGCCATGACTGAATGCTATGGAATTCTATGAATTGTACTTTTGTGAGACAATTAGCCTTCTCTGCCAGAAAGATCTGGTGCCATGACAAACTGCAGTTCCCAACCTGCTGTCCCACTGCAATCTCACTAGAATCAAAGTACACTCATTTAGCATCATTTCTTATTACACTCTTCCCCACAATAGTGCATTGATGATCCATGGTTGCGTGATCTGTTTTCCGCACTGCCAAATGCCATGCTTCCCCCTGATGTGCTACTGTGTGAATGCACTTAGGGAGTGAGGTACAAGCAGTAGTAGCAGAAAACCACCTCCCAAAGCCAGCCAGGGCCACTCCTTCTCTCTCTCAAAGCATATTCACACATCAACCCCACACTTCTGGAAGAAGAGGGGGGCAAATGATCCAGGTTGCCAAGTGCGGGTGCACACAGCAGCCTGTTTCGGGATTTGTGTGGCAGCTGCAATTACTATGAGAAGGAGGGACGAGAGGGAAAGAGAAGCAGAATTCCAGCCACTCACACCATGCGACTGCATGAGAAGTGGAACTGCAGCAGGAGGAACCTATCACACAAAGGCAGTAATGGATTAGCAGAGAGATTTGAGAGCCTATTGATAGGTTTTCCCTGTCAATGAAAAGGTGCACTACAGTCACAAATGGAATGCAAGGTAGCATCAGGACAGACATGACGTCATATGATATGTACCATCCCAAAACACTTTTATCTGTTAAAATTCCAGTTTTTAGCATCATGTGAGCTTTTTCTTACAAAGGAAATAGTATAGTTGGTGGTGAAAGCTTTCTTGTTGTTTTTGTTGTGTGCTTTCAAGCTATTTCCAGTTTATGGAGACCCTATCATGGGGTTTTCTTGACAAGATTTGTTCAGAGGGGGGTTGACATTGCCTTCCTCTGAGGCTGAGAGAGTGTGACTTGCAAAAGGCCAGCCAGTGGGTTTCCATGGCCAAGCCAAGATTTGATACCTGTTCTCCAGAGTCATAGTCCATTGCTCAAACCACTACACCATACTTGCTTTTGGAAAAAGCTTTACTAAGGGAATTTTGACCTTGCAGGTGTACATGTGTCATGCCAGCCAGAAGGCTGCAGCTGAGAATCAGCACTGGACAAAATGTGGGCCTCCAGATGTTGTTGGACTGCAGCACCCGGTCTTCTTCATTGGTTGTGCTTATGAAAGCTGTTAGGGGTTGCACTGCAATGACACCTGCAATCCAATGACATCTGCAAGGCTATGCTTTGTCCTCTCTCTGCTCTAGATAAAAACATCTAAACCTTAATTTTGTGAAGGAGCCTGTCTGATGAGGCTTTTTGCTCCCCCCCCCACCCTATAATGCTTAAGTTCAGATGTGGGAATTGTATATGTTGTTAGATTGAAGCTTCCATCACCCCTAACCAATGCCAAGGAATGCTGGGAGCTGCAGTCCAAAAACAGGTGGAGGATTCCACAACTCCTAATCCTGGTTTAGCTGTTGTTGCCCTCAAGTCAGCCTTGGCTCATGGCAACCCTATGAATGAGACACATTCAAGCCCCCCTATCCCCAACAGCTCTGTTCAGGTTCTGCAAGGCTCAGGTCTCCTAACTGAGTCTATTGATCTGGCATGTGTCATGTCCTGCTACCAGGACATGGGCATGGACAAAAAGATGGTGGGAGGGCAGGAGGGAGGGAGG
>NW_024817631.1:0-2072 GCF_019175285.1 Sceloporus undulatus | reverse complement strand
TATTCAGCACTTGTTTGGAGCTGTGTCATGTGGAGCAGCACATGGCATCAGGGCATCCTGGGAGGCAGAGTTGGGCATGCATTGTGAGGACACTGTGCCCTGACACTGCCCCTATGCCGGTCTCAATGGCCGGTGTGTACAGGGCCTGAGTAACATCAGAGGCAGCATGTAGGCCTGTGGCTCCATCACAGAGTGATTTGAGCACTGCTTTATGATTCTGGAGACCAGGGTTCGAATCGTAGCCCAACTATGAAAGCCACTGAGTGACCATAGTCAGGCTACACTCTCTCAGCCTCAGAGGATGATCAAGGCAAAGCCCCTCTGAAGAAATGTGACAAGAAACCTCCTGATAGGGTAGTCATAAGTCAGAAATGACTTTAAGGCACACAACAACAGTTATTTATTCGTTTATTGTAACCTAAAACATAACATAAACATGACATGACATACAAAATGACATAAAATATATAATAAGAATTCCTTTCATTCTCTTTTTCTCCTTCCTGAGATATCTATGATTGGTGTTTATACATACTTTTGGTAATGTTCCTTCCTTATATACACACGATCATAGATAATAATAAAGGCTGCACCTACAATGTAGAATCAATGCTGTTACTTATATGCAAATGATTTTTGGATCTATCTTAAATATATGGATCATCCCAAATTCTGAATAACTGTATAACAGCTTCTCTTACTTAATCCTGAAAACCAAGAATTGACATTTCTCCCAACATGTTACTTAAATATTTCATAACCAGTTCCCAAATACTGACTGGTTTCCCTAGTCTTTCGGGTTTCATGGCTTTTATATGGGGTAGATGTATTAGATAATGCGTTTACACTTTTGTATGTTTTTAACCTTAATTTTATACTGTTTTAAAGGTCTTATTTTGATATTTTTTTTAAATTGTTTTAAAGGCGTTTTATCTTGAGAGCCGCCTTGGGAGAAAGGCGGAGTATAAATAAATAAACAAATGCATGAGACACATCCATTTGTCTCTTTCAGCCATTTCCAATAGTTTTAATGACCAGTCTTGCACCAAAAGGATTGAACTCTCTTTCCATTTCGATGCTATTAAGATTCTGGCTACCAATGTCACATAACTCAATATCTAAGCATCTCTGCCGGACAAAGAAGCCAGTGAAGCTTTGAAAGTTTGCACAATGCAACCTTTTCCCCATTTTCGGTGGCTAATAAAGGTATGTATTTTGTATTGTGGACAAGTCTTGATTTCCAAATCTTTGATCATCTTCACTCATCCTTCCCTGGAGACATTATTCCAGCTTGTCCACATCCTCTTGAATCGTGGTGCCCAGAACCGGACACAGGATTCCAGCGGAAGCTTGACCAGAGTAGAATACAGTGGCACTATTACTTCCTATGATCTAGAGTCCTGCTGATTCAGCCTGGAATCATACTAGCTTTTCTGGCTGCTTCTCCACACTGTTGACACGTTTAGCTTGGTGTCTACTAAGGCCCCAAGATCCGTTTCACAAGTGCTCCTTTCAAGCAAGGTGTCACCCATCCTAAGCTGAGCCTATCATACTTTGGACATGCCACGAGAAGACCTGAATCACTAGAAAAAGACAATAAAGCTTGGCAAGGTATACCACGGGAGCCAGGGTGCAGTAGTGGACTCCTCCTGCCCTTCCCCTGGCCTCCAGTTGTGGACGATGGATCTGGAGACTAGGGTTCAAATCCCCGCTCGGCCATGTAAACCCACTGGGTGGTCTTGGGCAAGTATGTTGGTGCGTGGAAAGACGTGCTGTGTCCATCACGACCACCTGCAGAGTTGAACCACGTCGACAGGACGCCAGGGAGAAGGAATCTTTTTCAAGAAGGAAAATATTCCTTAACCACTGCAAACGGCCTTGAGCTCCCGGCTTGAGAAATAACAACAAGAGCACTTCAAGCCTTCACTCTACATGAGGGCTTTAATAAATAAGTTACTTTGTCAACCAAAGAACCATAAAACAAAAACAGAGAGGCAGTTACTCTTACACCAACTGTCATAACTGACACTCTCTCTCAGAAGGACTGACAGCATCAACATTCCATAATGCAA
>NW_024817630.1:0-2072 GCF_019175285.1 Sceloporus undulatus | reverse complement strand
TACAATTGTAATATAAAACATTCCAGTAAAATTAATTAAAAACAAGATTAAAAACAGCATAAAGATCATAGCAGCAAAAGGGCCAGATGAAAGGGGGAGTCGAAATACACAGTTCCAGGGTCGTCAATAAAAAGGGTAGGGGTAAAATGATTTCTCACGGTGGGAAGGCCTGGGAAAAGAAATACGTCTTCAAGTTCTTTTTAAAAAGAACTAAAGATGTGGTGGAGCGGAGCTCGTCCGGGAGACTATTCCAAGATTTAGGGGCCACGATAGAAAATGCCCTCTGTGAGGTCCTCGCATAGCGTGTCGTAGGGACCTCCAACAGTTTCATCCCTGTCGACCAGAGTGTGCGGGGTGGATTATATGGGGGGAGGCGGTCCTCCAAGTACCCTGGGCCCAAGCCATTTAGGGCTTTATAGGTTATTACCAAATCCTGGGAACTGTAGTTTATTGTGGGCCCCAGAACTCTCTGACAGAGAAGGCTAGATGCCTCACCAAACTACAGTTCCCAGAAATGCCTAGCATTGATCCAGGGCAGTTAAAGCAGTCTCAAAGGAATACTCCAGTTTCGAGACCACTTTAACTGACTCCATGCTAGGGAATTCTGGGAAGTGTCGTTTTGTGAGACATTTTGCCTTCTCTCTCACTCAGCTCTGGTGTCACAATAAGCTACAATTCCCAGGATTTCCTACCTTAGTTTCTCAGATATTTCCCCTTATTTTCCCAGGTATTTTAATTACAGCTCTGGAGCTTTAAAAATGCTGCCCTGTTTTTTACTCTCCTTTGTTCTGCTGCCAGTTCCCTTTTGCTATTGTCTCTCTGTTTTTAAATCAATTAGTTATTAAAATGTACCTCGCCAGATTTTTGTATATTTCAAAATACTGATAGACAGCTTTTCATAGTTTGGTGTCGCAAGGGTGAAGAAGGCAGATTGACACTCCGTTGAAGGCAATGGGGTTTGTACTTTGGTGAGACTCATACTTTTTTGGCACCGAAGGCTAAAGACCTTGCAAAACTGCACATCTCAGGGTTCCTTGGGCTGGAGCTACAGCTTTACAAGTGGTGTCAAAGTGCATTATTATTATTTTTTACTGTGTAGATGCACCTTGGGAGACCAGGGTTTGAATCTCCTCCCAGGCATGTCTACTCAGAGGAAAGCCTCACCAGATCCTAGCTGAAGGTATGCATAACCTCAGCCTCAGAGGGATTCAACAGCAGACCTCCTCTCTGAATAAATCTTGCTAAAGTACCATAGGATGGGGCCGGCATAAATCCAGTCGATCGACTGGAAAGGTGATAAACCTATTTTTATATTGCATTGTGTGTATATATATGTGTGTGTGTGTGTGTGTATAGAGTTGTGTATTTATGTTTGTGTGTGTGTATATATATAGAGGTGTGAGCCAACTTGAGGCAGTGGTTCCAGCCTTGGACTTGGACTCTGGAGACCAAGGTTCGAATCCCAGCCCAGCCATGGAAATCCACTGGGTGACCCTGGGCAAGTCACACTCTCTCAGCCTCAGAGGATGACAATGGCAACCCCCTTCGGAAGAAACTTTCCAAGGAAACCTCACAATAGGTCCGCCTTAGGGTCGCTATAAATTGGAACAGAGTTGAAGGCGCACAATAACAACAACGAGGACGACCTATACATAGATAGAGTTATTTTGCCAGTCCTGCAGCCTCTTCCTAACCATGCCTACTGAGATGAAACCCACAGCTTTTATGGCGCTTACTCCCGAGAAATTGGATAAAATTAGGTGGCCTTTCTGAAATGACAAGTCCTCCCCTGCTTCTCTTTTTTTAAATTGACTGGCATCCATGCCATGTTTCGGCCAAGTCCCTGTTTTTAAATCAGGATTTTCGTGTTGTCCCCTGCCTCAAGCGTCTTTTGGGATGCAAAGGCGGATCAGGAATGAAAGGGCCCCGAATGCTGATCCTTATGATAGCAGACCCATTGAATCAAAGGGGTTTACCAATGTGTTGAGCCACCATTCAACAATTGATTGAACGGAGCTGCTCCAATTGGGACTAAGCAACCAAAATGCCAAGAAGCCAGGGCCAGTCAGATC
>NW_024817629.1:0-2072 GCF_019175285.1 Sceloporus undulatus | reverse complement strand
AAAAAAATAATAAAATGAAAAAACAGAAATACCAGAAGGCATGGTATGTAGAGAATAAGATGGAGTTAGGGCTAAAAGGGACTCGGGAAGAAAGCATGATGGTAGTCCCAGCCCCAGTCATGTAATTCTGAAGATGTTGGGGCTCTGAATGTGGTGTGTTTCCATTTATTTTCCTGACGTGATTGCTGCAAGAATGGGGCTCATGCGGTAAATCCCTAAATGTCTACCACGTACCCACATTTCCATTGAGCATTGTTTCTAGGTTTGAGGGTGTATTGATTTTTTTTCTAGAGGGATGGTACATGGAATGCTGTCTCAGATATGACACAAGTTGTTCTTAGACAGATATGACACAAGTTGTTCTTAGACATAAAGTGGGATCTTCTTATCCACGGGCTTGCCATCTGTGGATTTGCACTTCCGCGAACAGAAAGCCCTGATGGTCTAAATCAGGGGTGGGGAACCTACACCTCTGCAGGTTCTGATGAACTACAATTCACATCATGCCTCACCACCAGCCAACCTGAAGGAAGTTTCAGTCAGGCTCATGAGAGCTTGGTTATAGCCCTTCTCCTTACAGTGATGCTACATGCAGGCAAAGTTCAGCTATCTTTACGTTGTTGGACTGTAGTTTCCATTAGCTGTAGTTAGTTTTGCCAATGGAAGGTTCTGTCCAACTACCTCTGGAGGGCTATACTTTGCCTGTGTTTGCTCTATATCATTTTCTGAAAACAACACTGTACATTTTTTTAGATATAAGAATGAAAGGTTCAGTGTATGATATCTGCTCTAAATTCATGTGTTGGAGAGTTCTGCTGCATAAACCCTAGGAAAAGAACAGGAAGGATACTTAATAGATTTTATCTTTATGGTGCTTAATACATATGTTTTTAAAAATGCTCCTTTTGCCACTGCTGTTACTGAAATTTAAATTCATGTTTGCAACACTTGGGGGGAGGGGAGAATATCCTGTTACAGCTGTTTAAAGACAACAATCTCCACCCCAGTGGTTACTTTACCACCTTGTTTTTGCCTTTGCAACCAGACAAGTCTAGTCCATGCTTGCATTTGGGCTGAGCAGTCCTAGATGAGGAAAAAGTAAATAGAAGCACAAGGTGAGCACTGTAACAAAACAAATCCAGAGTGAGTATTCACTAATGACAGCAACAGGCACAGTGGTATGTAACATGAGCTCTTACTCTTGGCTATAATTAAGGACATATGCTAGGTGCTTTCACATATTGCTGGGGCCATACATTTAAAACCTGTAAGCAGCAGGAAATAAAATGCCATGGTTGTCATTTACTTTTACATTTGAGCCTTCTCTCTTATACTTTATTTATCTCTCTCCTTCATCTCTTGCCCACTTTACTCAGCCTGTATAGTTCTGGACTACACGGCCAAGCCTTACATCATCACCACTCCAAGAATTGGCTCTGGGGGAAAGCAAAAATAAACATGGTCCATCTTGGCAGCGGAGAACAGAATGTTTGCCAAATTCCCAACCTCCGCTGGCTTCAGGACCTGACTTCCCAGACTTATTTCCCAGCTCCAATTTGGAAAGAAATGTTATTTATAATCTGTTATGCATTAGCCCTCAAACATGACTGCTGCAGCACTAATTGTAATATTTTAGGATTCTTTTTCCAGAGCATTTTTGAAAGGTGAGTCCTCTCAAGGACACCCCAATAAATTAAATGCATATACCAGAATGTATGGTCTCTCGGGTTTTTTTTGGGGGGGGGGTGTTATTGTCTGCCTTCAAGTCATGACCTTAGGGTCATTATGATGACCCAGAGGTGAAGCGATCACAAGATTTTCTTTGTAAGATTTGTTCAGAGGAGATGGGTAGGCTGAGAGAGTATGACTTGTCCATGGTCAGTCAGTGGGTTTCTGTGGCTGAGTAGGGATTCAAGCTTTGGTCCCTCAGTCTAGCCCTCAAACCTCTATACCACAGTGGCTTTCTAATATTTCATTCTTGCTGTATCCTGCTGAGAGCCAGGTTTGAGCACTGGACTAAGGCGTTTATCACATGGAAGTTTTTGGGGATTTTTGCAGCTCAGATCTGGGGT
>NW_024817628.1:0-2072 GCF_019175285.1 Sceloporus undulatus | reverse complement strand
AAATATACACAATTTAAACAAATAATCCAGAAAGGAAAAGAAATGGAAGAAAATGAAAATATGAAAGGTACAACTAGTAAAATTTATAAAATATTAATGGAAAATAAGAGGAAAAATTAAATCAAATTATTTTAAAAGAAATATTGGAAGATGAATTAGGATGTAAAAATTGTGATAATGAATGGAATAAGATTTGGGAACAAAGACATTTGAAAAATTTATCGGTGTGAATTAAGGAAAATTATTATAAATTGATTTGGAAATGGTATTTGACACCTGTGAGACTAAATAATATAAACAAAGATAATTCAAAATATTGTTGGAGAGGCTGCCAGGAAGTAGGATAATATATACATATGTGGTGGCAATGTAAATATGTACAAAAATTTTGGGAAATAGTAATATTAGAGATAGAAAATATTATGAATATAAAGATATATAGAAAACCAAAGATAGTATTGTTATCTATATACCATGAAGTAGAATGGAAAGAAGAAAAAAATCTTGTAACAAATTTGTTTACTGCTGCACGATTAATTATAGCAAGAAATTGGAAAACAAAAATAAATGTGAAATTGGAGGATTGGTATAAAGAAGTTTGGAAGTTAGCAATTAATGACAAATTAACAAGTAAATTGAAAGTAAAAAAAGGATTATGGAAAAGAAACGATTTTGATGAAACATGGAAAAAAATTATTAAAAATCTATTAAGAAAAGAAGATGGTAAATTACCTCCACAGGAGGAGTCAAAATTTTGGATGGCTCCGGGGGTAGGGTGCACTGAAATCTGTTATTGGTTTCTTATATGAAGTGAGCAATTTATGATTTTTTTGTAAAAAAATGAATAAGATGCAAAAGTACATGTATCTATGGAAAGAATATTAAATCTGTTTTGTTTTGTAAAATTTCAAAAATACTAAATAAAAAAACTCTTGGAATCATTTATCAGAAGAAAGGGTATGCAAACATGAAGGAGCAGCAATTAGGAAGGGAGGGCTACAAGGAGTGCAAAGGCTGAAGGAGAAACAAAGTGGAAACCAACAGCTTCAACACCATATTGCTCACTTCATATAAGAAATCAATAACAGAGGCAAGTCAGCTGATACATGACACAATTAGATCAGTCAAGTCATGGCAACACAAGTACAAGATGAAAAATGGAGAATTCTTCAGTGCTGCAGCCTCACTTCTCCCAAACTTTCCCTCTATACAAGGCATGTGTTCTGTGGACCTCAAGCAGAGTGCCTACAATAGAGAATGCTGGTTGTAAAGACATTACTAACACTCTTGTCTTGCTGCAAAACTTACAAAACTTCCTTGACTATTCATGATTTCAGCACATCTGTTGCTGATTACACAAAAGACTCTGGAGAAAAGACTCTGATAGGATGAAACAACCCATTAGCTGAGAAAGCCAAAGCTGCAATATGGAGATAATTAAGCACACATTTGCCCAGTGCCTGACAGTAAGCCTCTGTAACAGACCAACAAAAACACCAGGAGAGAAACAGAGAATGAATGCTGTCCAGGCAACCCAAGGAACAAACAGCAGCTACAGGCTCAGCTGGAGCATCAGGAACAAATACACACATGCTACCTTGAAAATGATTACTTATACCAGGGGTAGGCAACCTTTTTGAGCCAGGGGCCGGGTTGCTGTCCCTCAGACAACTGGGGGGCCGAAGCCAAAAAATAAATAATTAAATAATTTTTTAAAAAAATTAAATATATAAATAAACCAGGACAAATGTAGGACAAAATTTTCAAATGGAAGACACTTTTTTTAAAAAATGGAGGACACGCGAAAAAATTTGCTGATTTTTAAAAAAATGTTAATATAAATGCATGTTTCTGAGGCTTCTATAGACAATTGCCCCCCAAAGGCCCCGGTGGAAATCAGCGGCAGGACCAGGCTGGGGCCGGTCCCAAGGCCTTGCCGGGCCGCATCCGGCCCGCGGGCCGCAGGTTGCCTACCCCTGACTTATACAGACAGACTTAGAAGGGGGGTGGAGGGGAATACTAGACGTGTATTTATTTATTTAATGTCAGGCCAATTTATAAGAACAGGTTTT
>NW_024817627.1:0-2072 GCF_019175285.1 Sceloporus undulatus | reverse complement strand
GGGGATAGTGAGGACAGCAGGAAGGCCTTCTGTCAAAGTTCTGGTGTGCAAGAAAAACAAGGGGACCCAAAGGCTTTTAGAATCATGGTGAGGATGAAGAGTTACAGCATGCGGTGGCAAGAGAGAAGTGGTGGCTGTCATGGCCAGCCATGAAGAGGATGATGAGGATGACTCAGTTCCTCAGGTACAGGAGGAACCTGATGCTGTGCCAGGCCCCAGTTCTGCCCTGCCAGGTCCCAGCTCTGCTCTCCCAGCCCCAGTGGATTTGGCTCAGCCAGACCCTAGCTCTGTGGAATCTTTTCCAGTGGAACCTGGGGCTCAGCAGCCCAGTCTTGCCCCAGTAGAACTTCTAGACTTGGGAGACATACAGCAGCAGAGCATTGAGATTCCTACCTTCAGCCAGAGGAGATCAGAAAGGGCGTGCCTTCAGCGTTCCAAGAGGCTCGCTAAGAAATGCTCATTAGCCACTCAGCAGCTGTGATAAGGGAGCTAGATATAAGACACCTGGCAGACAATGAGCTCTCTTGTCAAAGTCTTTTGGTTTTCATTAGTGGACGCTGCTGGATCTGACTTCTGGCTACCTAGACCTTTGACTGCCTTTGAATCCTTGACCTCGGATCAGACACCTTGACCAACCCTCTGGTACTCTTGACCTCAGACTGGACTGTTAGTATTGCTCTTTGTAATCCTGAACTTTGGACTGGCTAGTGGCTTATTCTATTCAGACATCGTTTGGCATTGTTGCTTGAGGAACTGCTTCTTGGCAGCTCGGCATGGTTTCCTTTTGCCAAGCAGGCTCTTATCAGCCATGTGAGTGTGTGTTGGCAGCATTCCTGGACAGTGGCAAAAGGTGCTTCTACATTTAGCAACCTACTTACTTTGGCTGGTATGTTGGAGCTGTACTGATGCTCCTGCTTTCTTTCATCGGACAGGCTGCGAGAATAGGCAGCAGAGGAAGCAATTTTTCTGGTGGGGGAGGATGGCTTGAAGCTGTGTAAGGAAGACATGCCTCTGGGGAAGGAGGGGAAAGAATATCTGGGGTCGATTCTTCAAAAATGTCATTTGCCTCCCTCAGATTGAGAGTTCTCTTTCATAGGGAGAAAAGTGGGAAGATGGGAAGATGGCTTTGCCCCTCTCTGCACAGCAAAGAAAGATTAAGATTCCTTCCTCACCAGGGAAAAGCTTCTTCCTTTACACTTGGTCACCTTGGGAGCAGCACCTGAGCAGGTGGTCAAGCAGCAATCAAGAGGCCTCTCACCCACGCTGCCAGGCTGGAACAGGTGAGAGGCTTTTCACTTGCTGTTCAGTCTGCTGCTCCCAAGATGAATGGGTACAAAGAGAGCAATGAGCAAAACTGGTTGTTTTGAATTCACAGTAGAACAACAGACCTAATATCAAGAAATAGGTGTTGGGAGGGCACTCCCCCACCTCTCCTCTCACTTTATTCTCTGTGACTGGCTGAGTGCCTACAATTGCTGCCCTAATACAGTGGTCCTCAAACTTTTTCAGGCTACCACTGCCTTTCCTCTTGGGCAACAACCCTAGCATCCCCAATGCCTAATTCTTGATATTAAGTCTACTGGTCTAGTGCAAATTCAAAACAATAAATAAATAAATAAATAAATAAATAAATAAATAAATTTTAATTTATATCCCGCTCCTTCCCTCGATCAGGGCGGCTTACAACATAGGTTAAAAACAATGGTGCCATAAACAATAAAGAGATACAAATACAACAAGGCAAACCATACAATCAATAAAAACAGTCAATAAAACAACAGAATTAAAAGCCCCTTAGCCCAACCTCTTGGCCACGGAAGAGGAGGGAGGCCCACAGGATTTTAGTCGGGGAATGCCTGTTAGAACAGGAAGGTTTTCAAGTCCTTCCTGAATTGGGCCAGGGTGGTAGTCGAGCGGAGCTCGGTGGGCAGCGTGTTCCAAAGGGCTGGGGCAGCCGTGGAGAATGTCCTCCGTGTGGTGGAGGATAACCTAGCCCCAGGCACCTTCAGTAATTGCTGCCCAGACGTTCTGACGGTGCGAGGCGGAATATATGGGGAGAGGCGGTCCTTTAG
>NW_024817626.1:0-2073 GCF_019175285.1 Sceloporus undulatus | reverse complement strand
TGCCAAATAGAAAGCATCACACAGGATAGGGTTCAATAGTATTGGAAACAACATTTTTTTTGGGGGGGGGGAGTTTTCTCTGGAGTTCTGGGGTAAGGGGCTCTGCGGGGTTAGAGAAGAGTCAAAATCTAGGCCAAAACCAAGAGGAGGGAGACAGAGGGACCTCATACCTCTGGCAATCCCCTGGCAACCTGGAAACTAGGTTTAGAGACCTACAGGATCTGGATTAGGCACCTCCCTCAGATACTTACCTTCTCCTTCACAACAACCCTGCAGAGGAGGACCAACAGAGAGACCCACAGCCCCAGAAACATCCCCCCCCCCGGTTCTTGGAGCATAGTGAAAGGGCATTAGAGCCCCTTGAAGAGATGTTGTTATTCTTATTCTTATTCTTATTATTTCTTTATATTCCACCTTTTCTCAAAGGAATCAAAGTGGATTACAGTAATAAAATAACATACACTTTCAGAAATACAATTAAAATTCCAACCCCCAACCCTCCTCCCAATTATAAGAACATTACTCAACCCCTAAAAAGCTATTTAACAGCAAGAAAATGTAAAACATCTAAAACACAAGACAATAAAAAAGAAATGGGTCATTTTGTGAAGGGGAGGGGGAGGGCAGGAATGATATATCAATAACAATTTCCATAACAGGAACGATGACAAGAGTAAGGGTCAGGGGGAGAGAGAGGCATTCAATAGATCTAATCTAGTCTGGAAAGGCCTGCCAGAAGAGATCCTTCCTAAGGCTTACAAGGTGGAAATATGATGGATCTCATCCGGAGGTCGGTCCAGAGCCTGGGAGCAGCTGATGAGAAGGACATCTGGGTCATCACTGAAAGTCTGGTCTTCTTGAGTTGTAGCAGGTTCTTCCCAGAAGACCTGAGTCTCCGGTGGATCGTATGCGAGGAGACATTCCCACAAGTAGTCAGGACCCAAGCCATGGAGGGCTTTAAAGGTTAAAAGCAACACCTTACCCAGAAACCATGGAGGGATTTAAGAACCAGTCTAATGTGGACAGTTCTAGAAGTGCCCGTAACCAACCTGGCTGCCATATTCTGTACCAACTGAAGTTTCCAAACTTGGCACAAGGGTATCCCCATGTAGAGTGCGTTACAGAAGTCGGATTGAGAGGTGACCATCGCATGTACTACTGTTTCACGGTCTCCCTGCTCCAAGAAGGAGGTCAGTTGGCATATCAGCCGAAGCTGATATCAAGTGCTCCTGACCTTTGCATCCACCTGAGCCGTCAGATGAAGTGATGAATCCAGGAGCATTCCCAAACTGCGGACAGAGTCTTTCAGGGGAAGTGTGAACCCATCCAGAACTGGCTGACACAACTCTATTCCCGGATAAGGGGTCCCTATTACAAGTACCTCCGTTTTACCTGGATTCAATTTGACTACGTTCGGATAGCAGGGTGAATGGAAGGGGAGATAGATAATTGTCAAGCTCCTAATTGCAGCCCCTCTTGCAACACAAAAGGCAGTACTTTGAAAAAGGAACAGCTTGTATTGAAGAAGATACATGCAATAGAAGTGACTTTTTTTTGTCAGGAATGAAAGTATAAACATATCACTTTTATAACCATATCAATTAACCCCATCCCATTAACCAATAAAGCTAATTAATTGGATAGCCTGTTCCCGTGCAGTGTTCTCCAATCCAGGATTCATGATTAACAATATATGTATATATAATATGAAACCCCAGCAGTCCCAATCTAGTATGATAAATATAATAAGCATAAACCCATAACAACATAATACAATATAAAAATACCAATAACTCTCTATGTTCCTCCTCCTTTTATAGAGACCAGTCTTTTAAAGTCAAGCCTCTGTTAGAAGGATGATTCCCACACATTCCATTCCTAGGAAAGAAGCACATTCTTTAGCCATGATCTCCCTACCTCTTTATAGTATCTTCTATTAAAGCACATATTCAAACATATTATTTTAACCCACAATAAATCCAATCTATCTTAACTTTAATTTAAACCTAAACCTATAACCCTTAGGGCATGAATCTCTAAATGAATAAATGAATAAATGCATGAATAAAGGAA
>NW_024817625.1:0-2073 GCF_019175285.1 Sceloporus undulatus | reverse complement strand
GTTCCAAATGTGTTCCAAATGTGTTCCAGGGAGGCCATTTCTGGGAACGGTTTCCGTTCCCAGAAATGGCCTCCCTGGAACACATTGGGAACACATTTGGAACGCCCAGCGGTGCCGGCGGCGTTCCGCTGTGCGGTAAACTTGCGTTCTGGCCCTCATCACGTTCCAGGCTCGCGCCCGTGAGAACACATTGGGGAACGCTTTTACCCTAGTGCGGTAATCTCCTCAGTCTATAAGACCTGAGCAGGGTGGTAGATGATGGGGGTATTTGGAGGTCTCTCATTCATAGGGTCACTATAAGTGGAAATTGACGTGATGGCAATTAACAACAAAATGCACCAAAGATTGCACCAATACAGTTGAGAAGGCTCCCAGTTTGAATATCAGTAGACCTCAACACACATTAAGCTCTTCTGGGATATAAACTAAGATGATCAGGAATACCAAACACACCAAATCACATGGAACAGGCCAAACAAGTAGAAGCCCATTGTAAAGCATGAAAGAAAGAAAAATAAAAAGAAATAAAGAATCCTTGTCTGAATTAAAACAATGGTCAAAATGGAAATAACACTGAAATCAATAATTATCAGGATTGTGTCCTGAAGTCTTTGTCCTGACTGAGATTATTCACATTGGCCTGAAAATGGATTTCACGATGAAGAGAGGAAACATACTGTGCAGAAATGCCATCTTCAGCCAATGGGACCACTGTGAAATCCAAGTCAGTCATAAAACTTAACAAATGCTTGAAACATTTACAACTCTCTGCAAATGTAATGGCACCTTTACCAAATACTTTTATTAAATTGCAAATTTTATGTGCCATAATGCCATGCACAATAAATTAGCAATGCCCTTATCAATCTCATGGTGGATATGAAGGCAATCCAGAAGGGGGAAAAATCATGTTTAGTGTTAAGGATAAATAAAGTAAAAAACACTTTATTGCTTCGTGACAGAAGATTATAAAATACCTTACAATAATAGAGCACACGCCACAGTCCATAGAAGCAAAGGGATTGTCTTATAATGGAAAGAGCTAAAATTCAAAGTGGGGGAAAAGAGATCATGTCTGGAAGTATTATATAGTATTAAATCTTAGAATATTCTAGGGAGGGCATCATAAAATCTTTAAGGAAATAAAGCTTAAGCTCCAAAAGACATGCAATTTTTGGAAGTCTGCTGATGCTTCTGCTTGGTGGATTTAACAGAGTTTCATAATACATAAATGCAGTTTGCTACCTTAATTCTGACTAAGGTATTGAACATATAGTAATACCATGGCTTACATATAGATGACCCTTCACTGCCAATGTGAAGGGATGCATCTTCAGTCACATCATCTCCATATTGGCTGCAGCGAGATCTACAAGCAAAAGACTCCTTCTAACAATGATTCTCTTTCCATCAGTGTTATCTGGTGGAAGATCCCGAAAGTGGGGCATTTCAGGGACAGGGAAGGAGCACTGGTAGCTTTGGATCTGATGGCTCCACAGATACATAGGCCAGATCATTGGGCTTCCTAGCTACAACAGCTGAGAAATGCCACAATACAGTACTTCCAACCAAAAAGGCCAGCCTTCTCTCAATTTTCTGTCTCGGTTTAGTGGGGCCTTACTCATCCCTAAACTTACTTTGCATTGTTCTGCCTGTTGCATATTTCCTGTTGTCTTAAGTCATTGCAGGTATAATATGGATGGGAAGAATATTTGCTAAAAAATTGTAAGTCATCTTGGGTCCCATGTGAGGAGATTGATTGATTGATTGATTGATTGATTGAAATTTTATTTATATACCGCCGTTCCTATGATCACGGCGGTTTACAAAACAAAATGAAAATACGATACATTACAGATTACAGATATAATACAATACAGATCACAGATTAAAAATCAAAATAAACAGCAAAAATCCCTCATATAAAACCATACACTACTATACATCATTAAAATCTGTCATTAAAACGAGATAATAAAACAGTCTAAAAAATACAATACATAGTATACAGGAGCAAAACAGTCAGGACATGTGGGGGAAGGCTTGACGAAATAAATGAGTCTTAAGGTTTTT
>NW_024817624.1:0-2073 GCF_019175285.1 Sceloporus undulatus | reverse complement strand
GGCTGAGTCAGAGCCCAAGGCATGATGCAAGCTAAATGCAGAGGATGCTTCATGCTGTTTGGCACCAGGAGATGACTCACAACCAATACAGTATGAAGCTCACATGCGGATTGGTGTGGATTGCACTGGAGTTGTGTGTACAAGAGATAGTCAAGTTCATGGAAGTCTGAGAGGGGAGCTTGCAAATATTTGCATTATTAGGAGCAGGTGATAAAGTTGCCAGATATTGTGCAGCTGCGATTATTTGTCACATATTTTCTTTTAAACTGATGCAGAAACAACCATAAAATATCTTGAAATAATTATGACATAGTATAAGGTTACTGTTTTAAGTTTATACTTCTCAAAGTTATTTGGGACAATTTTTACCTGCCAGGTTTAGGATTTCATTTTATGAATTGATGTTTACTTTTATTGCTAGAATGCAATTTACTTATTGTGATGCTTTGTAATACTTGTATTTATTTATTTATTTTTAAGCTGGCCATGTCCCATAATAAATTATTCATTCATCGATTTGTATTATTTTACAACTCAAGATAAAGAACAGAATGAAATCTACTGTGTCTGTGACTTATTTTTAAGTGTGGAAAGTGGTCAGTGTATTGCTAATACATATATTTGGAGGTTTGCTTCTGTACTCTGCTATGATATTATTCAGGACCTGAGAGGCAGTGTGCTAATCCCTTTTGTCTAAGGTATTTGCATCAAACACTCACTGCATTCAATTCAGTTTCACACCATTCTTTCTCCACACAGGAAATATTCTAAAGTGATATAAACCTTTCCGAACCCTTAGTTTTTGTCCCCATCACCAATTTCAGTATAAATGTCAGCTCCAACTTGCTGTTCTTCAGTGTAAGTCCAGTTACTCTGTTTGTTTTCACGGCTAAGCACCTCAATGCACTCACCAACCCCAATTATCGCGGGAACTACTGACTTCTCCCCATTCCAAATCCTCAGCATAAAGATCTGGATAGGTAACGTATCACCATTAGCAAAGCCTTACATGTATTCACCACTCCCACCACTGTTACCTAGTTCTTGCATGTGTGCATGAACACTTATATGTATGTGCCTGTGTGTTTTGCTCTCCCCCTAAATAAATCATAAAACCCTATTTCAAATGCCTCTGGCGTACTCTTTAATTCAGGACCTGCTATAGCTTGGCTGAGTCCAGAGGTCACTATTGCCCCAGTGAAACTATATCGTTCTATTGAGCTAAATACCGCATTCCCCTAAAAGCATAGCACTTGCGGATGTCCTCCCCAGACTCCAGCATTTTGGGTAACAAAGGGCCTCTTGAATCAACCATGGAGCTAAGCAAGCTCAGGTAGGAAAAGAAACATTAGAAAAACAGCAAGTTTTGTTTCTGCTTTCTTCCCTTCATGGATATTACTCATAGAATCATAGAATAGTAGAGTTGGAAGAGACCACAAGGGTCATCCAGTCCAACCCCCTGCCATGCAGGAACTCTCAATCAAAGCATCCCCGAAAGATGGCCATCTAGCCTCTGTTAAAGACCTCCAAGGAGGGAGACTCCTCTACACTCCAAGGAAGGAGTGTGTTTCACTGTCAAACAGGCCTTACTATCATGGAGTTGATTTGATTCAATAACTCTAAAGTGGAAACAAACAGCTCTGACAGAGAATTGTGAAAGGGCCCTCAGTCTCCACAGGAAGGGCAATGGATTCAGGTTCCTTACCCACAGAGGCCACATTTTCATAATTCTCCATCATCACGGAACTGTACATAAGTTTCTGCTTTTTCGTCAACAGTTTCCATTCCTCTTCAGTGAAATATACCGCCATATCTGCAAAGGTCACCTGCAACAGAAAATAGCCCTCATCCAGAGAGTGACTAAATAAAAGGGGAGGAAAGCACAAGGTGCATCATAAATATTATTTCAACACTTCAGAATTCACTCCAGGAAATAAACTTTAAATTCTGCAAGCAAGCAAAAAGCTACTATCTTTGAGACCCAGTTTGTCTCGAATCCTTTCAATATAATATACAATATAATAAGGACCATTTCTGGGATATTGATGATAGATTAGGATACTGCCTATCCCA
>NW_024817623.1:0-2073 GCF_019175285.1 Sceloporus undulatus | reverse complement strand
GTTTAAAGACCTCCAAGGAAGGAGGTCTTTAAACAGAGGCTGGATGGCCATCTGTCAGGGATGCTTTGATTTGGATTTCCTGCATGGCAGAAGAAGGGGGTTGGACTGGATCAGGGCCCTAGTGGTCTCTTCCAACTCTATGATTCTATGATTCTATGATTCTATGATCAGACCTTGCCAGTTCTTATTCCAATATTTCATCACTGGTAACCATCCTTTTTCTACTTTGGTTAATGACTTATTCTTTAAACTACTGGTAAATTTATAGAATGCCAGAGATTGGGAAAGTTACTTTTGGGGCTACAACTCCCAGAATCCCCAAGCCAGCATAGAAAAAGAAACGTTCTCAGGTTCAGGGTAGAACTTTGGACAAAATGCCATGAGTTTTGGTCGTCAACCAATCGATTAATCGATCCCTTTATTGATATCCTTCCTTTCTCTCTATATTAAGACTCACAGCAGCTATAACCCTCATAATATATAAATAAAGAAACGGGACTCAGTCCATTCTCCTTTCCTTGTTAAGGATGAAATCCAAGGCGGTGAAGACGTTAGTGGGTTAAAGATAAGAGAGGTCTACAAAGGTATCTGGGGTCAGAGATATGTGGAGCCCATGAGAAGAAGTGCAGATGACCGGAAAGACCGTGAAATGTGCATTCCTGCACGGCAGAATGGGGTTGGTCTGGATGGTGTGCTGCACATATTAATGGTTCACCAGCACATAGATGTTTGTGTCACTATCTAAGTATTGCTTGCTAATGGCTGCTAGTAAAGCAATTGGAATGGTTGTACTTTTTGCAATTCAGTTCCTTATAGCTTCACTGACTACAGTCCTTAGAAACCAAGGCATAGAAGTCAAGAATCACAGAATCACAGGAATGGCCCACTGCCATGCAGGAATACACAACCAAAGCCCCCCCCCCCCCCCAACGATGGCCACCAAGCCTCTGTTTAGTCCCTGAACTAGTAGAAAACCCATCTTCTACATGATACCCCTTCAAATATTTAAACATGGCTATCATGCCATTTTTCCTTCTTCTCTTCCCAGGCTAAACAGACCCAGCTTCCTAAGTCTTTCCATATAAAGCTTGATTTCAGACTTTTGATTATCTTGGGTGGCATCTGCACTGCAGAATTATTGCACTTTGACACCACTTTAACTGCCATGGCTCCATTCTTTGGAATCCTGGGATTCTTAAGTTTGTTGTGGCACCAGAGCTCTCTGATGGAGAAAGCTAAATACTGTGTCTCACAAAACTACAAATCCCAGAATTCCATAGCACATCTTTACATTTGCATCACATGCATCTGAGGAAGTAGATTCAAGTCTGTAAAAGCTTATGCTACCAACTTCTCTTTTTCAGGTAGTCTCAAAGGTGCCACAAGACCCCTTTGCATATTCGCATTTCTTAGTCCTGGATCATTTATCATCTGCTAATTGCTGAGGCCTAAATAACCTAAAGACACCAGACCCTTGTTTTCTGCTGCTCCAGAGAATAGGACCCAATGGAGCAATGGATGCAAGCTCCAGGAAAAGAGATGCTACCTCCATATTAGGAGGAACCTCCTAGCAGTAAGGGCTGTTTGACAGGGGAACACACTCCCTCAATGGAGTGCAATGGAGTCCACTTCCTTGGAGGTTTTTAAGCAGAGGCTGGATGATCATCTGTCAAAATGGGGATGCTTTGATGGAGAGTTCCTGCATGGCAGAAGAAGGGGCTTGGACTGGATCAGGGCCCTTCCTGGGGTCTCTTCCAGCTCTAGGATTCTGTGATTCTCTGATCTCATCTGATCTTGGAAGCTAAGCAGGGTCAGTCCTGGGTAGTGCTTGGCTAGGAGACCACCAACAAATGCCAAGCCCTCTGGGCTCTATTTCAGAGGAAGGAACTGACCAAACCACCTCTCAGTATTCCTACAAGCTCTTCTTCATACTGACTCTACAGACTACCATGGCTATATATGTTTGAATTCTGAATCTGCAGGGTTTGGCGCATTTCTTTGGCTGCTGGGCTGAGCCTTGGACAGAGCTCCTCTGCTGCATTGCTTTTTTCTTCCAGCTGGAAGTGACTTCTC
>NW_024817622.1:0-2073 GCF_019175285.1 Sceloporus undulatus | reverse complement strand
AGAAGGAGTGTTGAAGGGTGGGCTTAGGAGGAAAGACAAGAAGCTCCGTCTTGGACATGTTGAGCTTCAAACGCTGATGGCGCATCCACTGCGAGACACTGTGAGGCAAGACGAAACTTGCTGTTCAAGCCTTGGAGAAAGGTCAGGGGCAGAAAGATACAACTGGGTGTCATCGGCATACAGATGGTAGGAAAAGCCAAAAGAGCTGATGAGTTTTCCTAAGGACAGTGTGTAGAGAGAAAACAAAAGGGGACCCAGCCCTGGGGAACTCCAACAGAAAAGGGAACAGGAGAAGAAGTCTGACCCCCTGCAACTACTGCAAAAGATCTGCCAGACAAGTAAGATCTAAACCAGTCGAGAACAGAGTCTGAGAACCCAAGAACAGAGAGTATGTCAATTAGGAGACAGTGATCAATGGTGTCAAAGGTTGCAGACAAATCGAGAAGAATGAGAACAGAGTAAAGGCCATTAGCCTTGGCCTGTAAAAGGTCATTTGAGATCTTAGTGTCTCTGTGGAATGCCTTGGGTGGAAACCAGACTGAAAGGGATCAAGGATGGAGTTGGTTTCAAGAAACATAAGACAGCGCGAATAAACAACACGTTCCAAAACCTTAGAAAGAAAGGGGAAAAGAGAAATCGGACAATAGCTAGACAAAGAGGAGGGGTCAAGAGAAGGTTTTTTCAGAATTGGGGAAATGAGAGCATGTTTGAAGTCTGACGGGAAGGAGCCTGTAGAGAGAGAGAGATTGAAGATATGGAGAAGTGAGGGCAGAAAGGAGGGAGCTATAGAGATTAGAAGACGAGTAGGAATTGGATCAAGAGGACAGGTTGCAGGTTTGGAAAAGTTCAGAAGTGTAGAGAGTTAATCCAAAGAGGCAGGAGGAAACACAGAAAATTTGTTAGGCGAGGGCGATAGAAGTTTATGAGCAGAAGAAGAATCGGGGGGGACTATGTCAGAGCGAATAGTGGAAATCTTAGAGATGAAATAGTTAGCAATGTCATTAGGAGAGAATGATGAAGAGACAGGAGGAGAGGGAGGTTTAAGCAACGAGTTGAAGATGGAGAACAAACGCTGCAGGCGCCTCTCATTGGTGGAGATCAATGATTTGTAATAATTCTGTTTTGCTATAGACAGGGCGCGTGAGAAGAAAGAAAGAACAAATTTGAAATGGATAAAATCAGCCCACTCTTTGGACTTTCTCCAAAGACGTTCGGCCTCTCTAGAGCAGGACCGGAGAAACTTAATGTTGGGGGTAAGCCAGGTCTGAGGTCTAGTCTTAGAGGAAGAAGTGCGTACAGAAACAGGGGCAAAATAGTCAAGAGTCGAGGAAAGAGTGGAGTTAAATAAAGACATTGCTGAATCAGCAGAATCCCCGAGATTTAGGGAAGAGAGAGATGAATCCAGGGTCAGACCAAGATGGTTAGAGTCAACAGACTGAAGATCACGAAAATGGCGTTGAATAGTATGGCGAGGAGGAGGAGTATAAGTGAGAGCAAAGGAGATTAAATGATGATCAGATAGTGGAAAGTCAAGTGCCAGGTAGTCAGAAATGGCGCAGTTTGCAGCAAGAACTAGGTCAAGACAGTGACCAAGAGAATGAGTTGAAGAGTTGGAGTGTGGTTGGAGGCCAAAAGAAGCTAGCAGAGAGTTAAAGCAAGATGTTGTAGGGTTATTGGAATTGTCAACGTGGATATTAAAGTCACTTAGGATCAGAGTGGGGACTGAATCTGAAAGAAAGAATGTCAGCCATGATTCAGAGTCTGAGAGGAACTGGGTGGCAGAACCAGGAGGGCGATAGATGACTGCAACCCGGAGCTGTAGAGGAGAAAAGAGTCTAATAGGATGAAACTCAAAGGAAGAGAAATGATAGCTGGGGGGAAAAGATAGTACTTGAAACTGGCAGGAGTTGGGAGAGAAGTTGGGACATACTTCCATTGCTGGTGGAATTGCCCTAGAATAAATAAGTATTGGAGAGAGATTCATAAAGAAATTAGGAAAATGGTGACGATTAGAGAGAAACCAAATCCTTTGTTGTATCTTTTAAATAGTATGGACTTGAATAAAGAGGAAAC
>NW_024817621.1:0-2073 GCF_019175285.1 Sceloporus undulatus | reverse complement strand
GTGATAAATAAAAAACTGTGTTTATTTTTAAGTGTGAAAAGTGGTCAGTGCATTGCCACTGCCTATATCTGGATATTTGCTTCCGTACTCTGCTATGATATTTTTGAGCTGTATCTGGGAGTGTCACCCTCAGACTGTAGTGTACATTGGCTTGTGAACACGATCAAAATTCAGAGCCAACAAGAATCTGAGAGGCGATGAGCTAATCCCTTTTGTTTGATGTATTTGCATCAAACACCCATTACTTTCAGTTCGTTTCACACCATTCTTCCCTCACAAAGGAAATATTCTAAAGTGATATAAACCTTTCTGAACCCACAGTTTCTGCTCCCAAGCAGAAACCAGTTTCAGTATAAATATCAGCCCTGACTTGCTGTTCTTCGGTGTCAGTCCAGTTACAGATAGACACTCTGTTTGCTTTCATGGCTAAACACCTCAATGCACTCACCAACCCCAATTGTCATGGGAACTACTGACCTCTCCTTATTTCATATCCTCAACAATTGGAATAAAGATCTGGATAGATAACGTTATCACCATTATCAAAGCCTTACATCTGTTCACCATGCCCACCTATGTTACCTAGTTCTTGCGCGTGTGCGTGAACACTTATATGTATGTGTCTGTGTGTTTTCTTTCCCCCTAAAAAAAACACCAAAAACCTACTTCAAATGCCTTTGAACATCTGTTTGATTCAGGAACTGCTATAGATTGGCTGAGTCCAGAGGTCACTATTGCCCCAGTAAAACTATTTCGCTCTATTGAGCTAAGTACCAAAATCCCCTAAAAGCATAGCACTTGCGTCCTACAACATTCCAGAAACCTTACAAAGTGGAGAACAATAGTGCCTTGCTAAAACTAGAAATGTCACGATTCCGCAGGAAGTTGTTATGACAATTAAATTAAGTGTGAAAGGGAACTAGGAATCGTAGTACAGCACAAGCTGAACATGTGTCAACAGTGTGATGCAGCAGCTAAAAAGGCCAATTTGATCCTAGGCTGTATCAATAGGAGTATAGTGTCAAGATCAAGGGAAGTAATAGTGCCACTCTATTCTGTTTTGGTCAGGGTTCACTTGCAATAATCCTGTGTCCACTTCTGGGCACCACAATTCAAACAGATATTGAGAAGCTGGAGCATGTCCAGAGGAAGGAAACCAAAATGGTGAATGGTCTGGAAACCATGCTCTCTGAGGAATGACTTAGGGAGCTGGGTATGTTTAGCTTAGAGAAGGGAAGGTTAAGAGTGGATATGACAGCCCTGTTCAAATATTTGAAGAGATGTCATATTCAGGATGGAGGAGGCTTGCTTTCTGCTACTCCAGAGAAAAGGATATGGAACGATGGATGCAAGCCACAAGGACAAGAGATTCCTCTTAAACTTTAGGAGGAACTTCCTGAGAGTAAGGGTTCTTCAACAGTGGAATATACTCCCTCAGAATCTGGTGGAATTTCTTTCTTTGGAGGTTTTTAAACAGAGGCTGGATAGCCATCTCTTAGGGATGCTTTGAATGTCTATTCCTGCATGGCAGAAGATTGAACCGGATGGTCCTTGTGGTCTATTTCAACTCTTTGATTCTATAATTCTAAAGTGGAATCATAGCGCTCTGACAGTGAATTACGAAAGGGCCCTCAGTCTTCACAGGAAGTGCAATGGATTCAGGTTCCTTACCCACAGAGGCCACATTCTCATAATTCTCCATCATCACATAACTGTACATAAGTTTCTGCTTTTTAGTCAACAGTTTCCATTCCTCCTTGGTGAAATATACTGCCACATCTGCAAAGGTCACCTGCAACAGAAAATAGCTCTTATCCAGAGCGTGACTAAACAAAAAGGGAGGAAAGCACATGGTGCATTGCAAATACAGTATTTTTTAAACAATTCCCAATTTAGGCCAGGAAATAAACTTTAAATTCTGCAAGCAAGAAAAAGCTACAGCCTTTGAGATCCAGTTTGTCTCAAATTCTTTCAATATAATATAAAATATGATAAACAATATAAATTAGGCCATTTCTGGAATATTATTGATTGATTAAGATACTGACTATCCCAACATGTATAGTACATTTA